>NC_044991.1:21606998-21864498 GCF_008728515.1 Papio anubis | reverse complement strand
CTTATTTTCCCCTTCCCCAAGTAAATACTAATCCTAAGCTTGATGTTTATTATTCTCATGTAGTTCTTTCTACTTTTATTACATCCATACATATGGCCTAACAAGAAGTGGTATTGTTTTGCATGTTTGTACAGCTTATCTGTTTATTTATGTGAGACAGAGTGAGACTCTGTCACCCAGGCTGGAGGCAGTGGTTCGATCTTGACCCCCTGCAACCTCCATCTCCCAGGTTCAAGGGATTCTCATGTCTCAGCCTCCTAAGTACCTGGGACCACGGGCGCCTGCCACCACATCTGGTTAATTTTTGTATTTTTAGTAGAGATGAGGTTTCATCACGTTGCCCTGGCTGGTCTTGAACTCCTGGGCTCAAGCAATCCACCCACCTCGGCCTCCCAAAGTATTTGGATTACAGGCGTGAACCAGCATGGTTGGCTGACTTTAATCTTGAAGTTGATTTTTGTGTATGTTGTGATGCAGGAATCTTCCCCTGACACACACACTTTTCTTTTCTATGTGGATAACTACTTGTTCAATAATCAGTGGCAGAGCCAGGCATGGTGGCACTCCAGCTACTCAAGAGGCCGAGGCAAGAAGATTCATTGAGCCCAGGAGTTCAGGGCTGCAGTGAGCCATGATCACACTACTGCACTCCAATCTGAGTGTCAGAGGGAGGCCCTGTCTCAAAAATAAATCAATAAGGCCGGACGCAGTGGCTCAAGCCTGTAATCCCAGCACTTTGGGAGGCCAAGACAGGTGGATCAATAATGAGGCCAGGAGATTGAGACCACCATCCTGGCTAACACGTGAAACCCCATCTCTACTAAAAAATACAAAAAATCCAGCCGATGGTGGTGGGCATGGCTACTGCAGTCCCAGTAGCCACTGGGAGGCTGAGGCAGGAGAATGGCGCGGAACCCGGGAGGCGGAGCTTGCAGTGAGCTGATCCCGCCACTGCACTCCATCCTGGCAATGAGCCAGACTGGCCCCTGCAAAAAAAAATTAATTAATTAAATAAATAAATAAATAAATAAACAAATAAATAAAATAAAAGGAGAAAAAGAAAAAAGAAAAATCAATGGTAAATTTATTTAATATCATTTTCCTCATTTTAAAACCATCCTCATGTGCTGCTGTCTCCGCTTCTCTTGCTTTATAATCTGTTATGGTTGCACAAATTGCCCCCAATCCACCCTGCCCCCCTGCCAGCCCCTGCCACCACCTCCTCACTGCTCTGTTCTCCAGCCAAGTACCTTGACCTTCCTTTCACTTCTTTCTTTTTTTTTTTTTTTTTTTTTTTTTTTTTTTTGAGATGGAGTCTCGCTTCTGTCGCTTCAGGCTGGAGTGCAGTGGCTGATCTCAGCTCACTGTGTAAGCTCCCGCCTCCTGGCTTTATGCCATTCTTCCTGCCTCAGCCTCCTGAGAAGGACTACAGGCGCCCACCACCTCGGCCTGCTGTTTTGTATTTTAATAGAGGCGGATTTCACTCATGTTAGCCAGGATGGTCTCATCTCCTGATCCTTCTGGATCCGCTCTGTCCTCGCCCTCCCAAAGTGTTGGGATTACAGGCATGCAAGTTTCCTCCACTTCCGCTGGGCCCTTCCTTCTCACTCTCTAAAGGGCTGGGCTCTCTACCTCACTGATTTTTTTTTTTTTTTTTTTTTTTGAGAGTAGCTCATCACCTTAGGCTAGGAGTGGTGGTGATCTGACACTGCAACTCCACCCAGGTTCAAGTACTCTCTGCCTCGTGCCTCCCTGAGTAGCGTGATTATAGTTTCACTTACACTTGCATTTTGGTAGAGACAGGGTTTGACATCTTGGCCAGATTGATCTTGAACTCCCTGACCTCAGGTGATCCACCAACCCTCAGCCTCCCAAAGTGCTGGGATTATGTTGCATGAGCCAACTGCCTGACTACTGATTTGTTTCTCACTACCTAGCATGCCCATATTCTTCTGGTCTCAGTTGATACTAGTTGCAGTGGGTTGAAAGGTGGCCCTTCCAAAAGATATGTCTGCCTAGAATCTGTAAATGTGATCTCATTTGGGGAAAGTATGAAATTAGGCTGGGCATGGTGGCTCACGCCTGTAATCCTAGCACTTTGGGAGGCCAAGGCAGGTGGATCACTTGAGACCAGGAGTTTGAGACCAGCCTGGCCCACATGGTGAATCCGCATCTCTACTAAAAATACAAAAATTAGCTGGCCGTGGGGGTGCATGCCTGTAGTCCCAGCTACTTGAGAGGCTGAGGTGAGACAGTCACTTGAACCTGGGAGGCAGAGGTTGCAGTGAGCAGGGATTGGGCCACTGTACTCCAGCCTGGGCAACAAGGCGAGACTCTGTCTTAAAATAAAAAAAGAAAAGAAAAAAAGAAAAGAAAAATGAAGTCAATGATCTCCAGATGAGATCCTCCTGGATGACCTGGGTGGAGTCTACATCCAATGACAAGTGTCCTCATAATAGAGACAGGAGGAAAAGACAGAGCAAAGGGGAATGTCATGTGAAGATGGAGGCAGAGATTGGAGTGATGCAGCCACAAGCCAAAGAACTCTGGCAGCCACCAGAAGCTGAAAAAGACAAGGAAGCATCCTCCCCTAGTCTTTGGAGGGAGGATGGCCCTGGTGACACCTTGATTTAGGACTTATGGCCTCCAGAACTGTGAAATGGAGACAGGGTCTCCCTATGTTGTGCAGGTTGATCTCGAAGTCCTGGGCTCAAGTGATCCTCCCATCACACCAGAGGATTACAGGTGTTAGCCTCTGTGCCTGGCCTCATTTCTGTTGTTTTAAGCCACCAAGTTTGTGATAATTTGCTACAGCAGCCCTGGGAAAATACTAATAGGCAGGAAGCTGGAGTGGGGAACAGCAAAGTCAGGGGACAGGGCGGCGAGACTAGAGGCTGGAGAAGACCAGGCGGGTGGCAGGATGAGGCGTGCTCACCTCCCACACACACCAGGAGCAGGGCAGTCCTCTTACACATAGGCAGGTCCATTCCGCTGGGGCTAGGCAGATGGGGTCTCTACCTTCACTGATTTTCCTTAGAAAGAAGAAAGAAGAAAGAGAGTGATGGTGGTAAGGACAACAGGGCCCTGGGGTGCACACGGCTATGCTGTGGCTTGGAGAGAGGCAGACTCTTCTCAAAGAGAGGTTAAGGGCCTCTAGCTTTTGCTAGAGCATGGCTACAAGCAAGGTGGCTAAGGTCAAGAGACCACGGTGCAGAGGCAGATGCCAGCAGGCTAAAGGACAATTCTGGAATGGGGCAGTGGGAGGGGTCCTGTGTCTTTGGGCTTCTTTGATCCCTGAGACACTTTGGACGGGACAGAGCCTTGGCCACCAACGGGGTCATGTCTGTTTAAACAAAATTTAACACGGGAGGTAAATCATTAACTCATTGAAGAAACAAACAGGAGTGCAGGCCATATCTCTAGCAACAGGACTCGAGAGTCACAGGGATGTTAAGAACTCCTGAATATCAGAAGTGGCTGCCACTCATGGCTTCTGTAAGTGAGTGCAAGCATTTGGTGAGCGCCTTCTATAAGCGAGTCTCTGTGTCAGGTGCTGTGGGAACAGATGTGTGAAGATGCTCAGAGTCTGTCTTGAGCTTGGAGCTGGGGGAATACCAGCTCACAGCCATTGTGAGCATGCCCATGCCTGTCTATCATCTCATGTAATTCTCATGCCTCTGAGGTAGGGCAAGGATTGCCTGCATTTCATAGTCAAGGAAACCCAAGCTCAGAGAGGGAGAGCAACTTGTCTCAGCCACACAGCTTGTCAGTGGTGGAGAAAAACAAACAGGAGCTGGCTTTTGCAAAAAGGGGAAGAAATTGTTAGGGTTCGAGGATGTGTTTAGGAACTTAAGGGCAGGAAGCACAGCTTCCTAAAAGACAGGAGCCAGGTCCAGCAAAGCCATCAGGAGGCAAGACAGCCACTGACCCTGTCTGGGACCATGGAGTCTCCCAATTCTACTTCTCACGGGAGATTTATTTTATTCTTCCCTCTATTTGGAGGTTAAGAGCAAGGGTTCTGGCATCAGATAGGGCTCCAGTCCTGCCTTCACCATTTATTACCTCTGTGACCTCAGGTAAGCCTACTTCCCCACCTACAAAACAGAGATACCACGATCCCCAGGTAAGGATCACAGGAGAAAACATGGGCAAAGCCATTGGTACAGTGCCTGGCACACAATAAATGCTCAATAAAACCCAAGTTGCTATTATCATTTCACTGGTAGGAAACAGCCTCCCCAGGCCTCCCAGCTCCACGAACACCCATCAACTCACTAGCACCCTCCTTCTGACTTCTTCAGCCAGAAGAAGCAACTATTGCAAGTTGGTATAGCAACTATACCAACTATAGCAAGGGAGAGAGGAGGGTCACTTCATTCAAACACAGTTTCAAGTATGTGTGGACTAGTTTAAAGAAAAGTAGAGGCCCGAGAAATTGAGTAGACTAGTCAAAAGGTTTCTGTGACAGGAATTTCAACTGCAGGGTGTTGTGATCAACCTTTTCTGATTCCTCCATCATGAACACTTGGGGTATTGGGGGAGGGCAGTCAAGCTGAGGGAACAGCAGGATGAGGGCTCAGAGGTGGGAAAGGGCATGGTATGTTTGAGGGGGTGGTTGATCTATAGGCCATGGAAGGTGCAGAAGAGGCAGGAGGTATAGTTCGGGGCCCAATTAAGAAAAAGCCTTGAGGCCAGGCTCAGTGCCTCACGCCTGCAATTCCAGCACTTTGGGAAGCCAAGGTGGGAGGATGGCTTGAGGCCAGGAGTTCGAGAACAGCCTGGGCGACATAGCGAGATCTCCATCTCTACAAAAAGTAAAACAATTAACCAGACATGATGGCATGCTGAGATGGCAGTCCCAGGTACTTGGAAGGCTGAGGCAAGAGGATTGCTTGAGCCCAGGAGTTTGAGGCAGCAGTGAGCTATGATGGTGCCACTGCACTTCAGCCCGGATGACAGAGGGAGACCCTGCCAGGAACGAAGGAAGGAAGGAAGGGAGGGAGAGGGAGAGAGAGAGGAAGGAAGGAAGGAAGGAAGGAAGGAAGGAAGGAAGGAAGGGAGGGAGGGAGGGAGGGAGGGAAAGAGAGAAAGAGAGAAAGGAAGGAAAGAAGGAAAGAAAGAAAAAGAAAGAAAGAGAGAGAGAAACAGAGAGAGAAAGCAAGCAAGCTGGCTGGCCACAGTGGCTCACGCCTGTAATCCCAGCACTTTGGGAGTCCGAGGCAGGCGGATCACAAGGTCAGGAGATCGAGACCATCCTGGCTAACACGGTGAAACCCCGTCTCTACTAAAAGTACAAAAAATTAGCTGGGCATGGTAGCACGCACCTGTAGTCCCAGCTACTCGGGAGGCTGAGGCAGGAGAATGGCGTGAACCCGGGAGGCGGAGCTTGCAGTGAGCCAAGATCGCACCACTGCACTCCAGCCTGGGCGACAGAGTGAGACTCCGTCTCAAACAAACAAACAAACAAACAAAAAACAGAAAGAAAGAAAGAAGGAAAGAAAAAAACAGGCCTTGAATGTCAGGATTTTATTTTATTTTGGTGTAGACTCAAGAGTCATTCATTCATTTAGCAAACGTGTGGGAGGCATTACGCTGCATTCAACTGTATGGGAGGCATTTTGCCAGGGATTAATTACCTGCCTAAGCAAAAGGCATAGTCCTTGTCCTCAGGGAGTTAAATGGTCTAGTAGGAGGAAACAGGCACAAAAATGGATGAATGTTTTGCAGCATGATCCAAGCTCCAAGAGGGATCTGCTGAAGTGGGAGAACAGGGGGAGGAGCACCTGTCCACCAGCGGCTTGGGAGAGGCGCAGAGAAGACCTTAGAGGAAGCAACTACCCTGTCTATTTTTGCTTTTATGTGTTTTGCCTGACTACCATCCATTCCTTCTTTACTAAGTGGACACAGTCATCAGTCAAGCTGGGTCCACATAGTTTCAAAGTACTGACTCAGGTCCCCTGATCCAGAGAAGGGCAGATGAGCCAAGTCTAGCCAATCAACAGAAGCTATCTCCCTGGCCATAGTGATTGGTTCAGAGAGGTGTACATAAATCAGGTGTGGCCAATGAGAGTCAACCCATGATTTGGGTGGCACTGAGGGGAAAGGAGCTCTCTTTTTACCAGGAGTGTTGACAATGTGGATTATCTGAGCCCGGAAGAGAGGGGCCGCCATGTAAGAAACCGAGAAAAGTGGCGTCACAGAGGAAAGCAGAGCAGCAAACTGGAGAGCAATGGCATCTGACAGTGTCTTTGAGCCCCTGGTCCCATTTGTGTCTGAACCCGAAATTATCTCTAGACCTCAGCTAGGCAGGGTGGCTCACGCCTGTAATCCCAGCACTTTGGGAGGCCAAGGCAGGTGGATCACTTGAGTCCAGGAGTTTGAGATCAGCCTGGGCAAGATGGCAAAATCCCTTCTCTACTAAAAGTTTTTATTTTTAATCATCTGGGCTTGGTGGCGCGTGCCTTTAGTCCCAGCTTCTCAGGAGGCTGAAGTGGGAGGATCGCTTGAAACCAGGAGGTTGGAGCTGCAGTGAGCTGAGATTGTGCCACTGCACTCCAGCCTGGGTGACAAATTGAGACCTTGTCTCAAAAAATATATATATATAAAATATATATACACAAATATACATGTATGTAGTTACTGTATTAGTCTGTTCTCATGCTGCTAAAGACATACCCGAGACTGCATAATTTATAAAGGAAAGAGGTTTAATTGACTCACAGTTCCACATGGCTGGGGAGGTCTCACAATCATGGCTGAAGGCGAATGAGGAGCAAAGGCACTTCTCACATGGCAGCAGACAAGAGAGCTTGTGCTGGGGAACTCCCCTTTATAAAACCATCAGATCTCGTGAGACGTATTTACTCTCAGGAGAACAGCAGGGAAAACATGCCCCCATGATTCAATTACCTCCTAACAGGTCCTTCCCACAACACGTGGGAATTATGGGAGCTACAATCCAAGATGAGATTTGGGTGGAGACACAGCCAAACCTTATCAATATATTATCTCTGGACCTTGAAGTTATGCAAATCACTAAATTAGCTTTTTTTTTTTTGAGACAGGGTTTTGCTCTTGTTGCCCAGGCTGGAGTGCAATGGCACGATCTCAGCTCGCCGCAACCTCCGCCTCCCAGGTTCAAGGGATTCTTCTGCCTCAGCCTCCCAAGTAGCTGGGATTACAGGCAGGTGCCACCATGCCCGGCTAATCTTGTCTTTTTAGTAGAGACAGGGTTTCTCCATGTCGATCAGGCTGGTCTTGAACTCCTGACCTAAGGTGATCCACCCACCTCGGCCTCCCAAAGGGCTGGCATTACAGGTGTGAGCCATCTTTTTTTTTTTTTTGAGACAGAGTCTCACTCTGTCGCCCAGGGGCAAGATCTCCATCTCGGCTGGCTTCAACCTCCGCCTCCTGGGTTCAAACGATTCTCCTGCCTCAGCTTCCTGAGTAGCTGGGACTACAAGCGCCCGATACCATGCCCAGCTAATTTTTGTATTTTTAGTAGAGATGGGGTTTCACCATGTTGCTCAGACTGGTCTTGAACTCCTGACCTCAGATAATCCACCTGCCTTGTCCTCCCAAAGTGCTGGAATTACAGACTTGAGCCACCGCACCCGCCCTAAATTATCTTTTTTGCTAAGGCAATTTGAGAAGGCTTTCTGTCACTATAAGAGAAAGGGTTTTAATATGTTTGATCTCTTATTCCAGACTTCTGGTTTTCCTTTTTTTCTAAATAATTCTGATAAGTTTCTTCTATACCGTCTCAGGAAAAAAACATATATATTTGTATACATATATATGGAGTTCATATATATATATATATATATAATTTCACTGTATTTTCAAGGACGTTCATTGCAGCAGTGTTTGTAGAAGCCAAAGAGTGGAAACAATCTGCATCCACCAACAGAGAAGGAGTTATAGATAAATGAAGTTATAGCCTACATTTGCTTTAAAATAATGCAGAGGGGGAGGGAGGGAGACAGTATGGGGGAAAAGCTGAAGCAAGACTGGCCAGATTTTAATAATTAGTGAAACTGGGCTCATCCAGTTCCATTCACTCTTTTGAATATGTTTGAAATTTTCCAAGATAAAATTTTTAAAAATTTAAATTATGTTATATCCATTACCAGAATATTCTGCAACAGTGAAAAGTGAAATAGGGCCAGGCGCGGTGGCTCACGCCTGTAATTTTTGGTATTTTTAGTAGAGATGGGGTTTCATCATGTTGGCCAGGCTGGTCTCGAACTCCTAACCTCAGGGGATCCGCCTGCCTTGGCCTCTGAAAGTGCTGGGATTACAGGCGTGAGCCACCGCTCCCGGCTACTTAATGAGTTTTAATAATATAATAAAGACCCATGATCCCACCATCCAGAATGAAAACTAGGACTTTGAAAATAACCTACAGGCCCGGTGCGGTGACTCACGCCTGTAATCCCAGCACTTTGGGAGGCTGAGGCAGGTGGATCACGAGGTCAAGAGATCGAGCCCATCCTGGCTAACACAGTGAAACTGTCTTTACTAAAAAAGAAAAAAAAAAATACAAAAAATTAGCCGGGCGTGGTGGCGGGCGCCTGTAGTCCCAGCTACTTGGGAGGCTATATATATACACATATATACACACACACCTCTCGATATATATATACACACACACACTATATATATGTATATAGCATATATACATATACTGCTGCACTGCTGCAAGCCAGTGCCCCAAATACACAAACGAAGAAGGCAATGTTGTGGGATATCTCCCTGCCACATCATGTCTGTGCTCAGTATTTAATTGTTGCCAGATAGCACCTGTGTATAAATGAGACCATGTAGGAAGCTGGGCACCTCCATGCTGTGTACTTTTATTGATCTATTAGCTTATTGTAGGTTCTAGGTCTCGGTTTTCTGATCTCTAAGGTGTCTTTCAGCAACAAAACGTGAGGCTTATTTGAATTCCATGTCACATTTGGAGATGACAGATTTGTTATCTTCTGTGTTGTGAGTTATTTCTTCCAAGTGCCCTCAATTGAAATGATAAGGAGGCTGTACATGATGGCTCAGGCATGTAATCCTGGCACTTTGGGAGGCTGAGGTGGGAGGATCACTTGAAGCCAGGAGTTTGACCAGCCTGGGCAACAATGCAAGATCCTGTCTACAAAAACAAAAACAAAAACAGGCCACGCATGTTGACTCACGCCTATAATCCCAGCACATTGAGAGGCCGAGGTGGGTGAATCACTTGAGGTCAGGAGTTCAAGACCAGCTTGGCCAACATGGTGAAACCCCATCCCTACTAAAAATACAAAAATTAGCTGGATGTGGTGGTGCACACCTGTAATCCCAGTTAATCAGGAGGCTGAGGCAGGAGAATTGCTTGAACCTGGGTCGCACCACTGCACTCCAGCCTAGGCAAAAGAGTGAGACTCTGTCTCAAAAACAAAACAAAAACAACAAAACAAAAGTTAACCAGGTGTGGTGGTGCATGTCGGTCGTTCTAATTACTCAGGAGGCTGAGGTAGGAGGATTGCTTGAGCCCAGAAGTTTGGGGTTATAATGAGCTATGATCAATGCACTCCAGCCTGGGCAATACAGTGAAACTGTTTCAGGAAAAGTAAAATAAAAATAACAATAAATGATAAGGAACTCTAGTCTGAGTATTTTTTCATTCATTCACTTAATTAATACATAGAGCACTTCTTTATTTTAGGTTTCTGGCTTTGGAATCCTTTTCATTTTCCTTGATTTGCAAAAGATTTTCTGAGAGGTACATACCAGAGATTGAAAAGTGAAACTATGTTTGGTTCCACCGCTTTTAGAAAGTTTGGGTTTCTTGATCCACCTCAATCTCAGTTTCTTTGGTTTGTTGGTGCATATGTTGTATGTGAGTGTCTACCTCTTATCGCTGCTGCTAGTCACTGAACTAGTCAGCTTTACTGCTGCATTTGTCAGGAGTCTTTAGTTACAGGGATGGATCCAAGTGCTAAATGGATGCAACCAGTACCCTTCCTCTTCTTATTTATCTTATCTCAGCTTGTCTCTGCTCCTTTTTCCTGCAGCAGCAACAGCAGCGATAGCAGCATTTTCTATGCGGTTGAGGAAAAAAATCACAGTTTAAGTTTACATAATCCTTACAGTTTGAGACGCCAGAGGAGAAGAAAGATCTCTCTCCCAAATTGCCATAGATCGTATTTCAGGGAAGATTCTAATTGGTCCTACCTTGGTCACATGCCCACTTCTGAGCCAATGCTTGTAGTTAGGGGAGTGCAGTGCTTTGATTGGCTAGTCTGAGTCACATGCCCACTTATGTTGGGATGCTGAGCTCTGTGATTGACAGCCCCCCAGAGATAGCATGGGCTAGGAAGGCATGATACCCTGGGAAGGGATGTTGAGTCAGTAATTCCTGTTCATTACTACCTCCCTGCAAGCTGATGTTGTTTCCCACTCACAGTGAATGGACTGTGTATTCTCACCCAAACTATCTTCTTTCCTGTTAACTCACCTCTGTGGTAAGCTCTCCTGTCTGATACTGTTTGACATAAGTAATTGGCCTTTATTTCTTTCTGATATTTTCTCCCAATCCTTTTTTCTTTATCTTCAAATAGAGATATGATCAGTGTAAAAGCAACCTGACTTCCCTATCTTTTGAAGGTCTAATGATCCCTCATCCATCATCAGCCTTTCTTGGCCAAGTAGGCATATGATTACATTTCCACGTCAATTAAATGCTGCACCCTGAAGACAGATGTCTCTTGTGGTCAAGGGTGCTGCCCACGAATACAACTGTGTCCTATATATAGTGCAGTATTTATACTTCTGAGGTCTTGGAACTTCTTCCTTTTCCTCACCTTAATAGCTTAGAAGTGATAATTTTACCACTTGGTCCAATCAGTGTCTACTTTGTCTAATTTCTCTTCCGTGTCTCTTGAGTAAAAAATGGCCTATAGATGTATTCATTTAGCTCCACAGCAATACTAATCTATAAAAATCTATCATGAACATTTAGGCCGGGCACGGTGGCTCACGCATGTAATCCTAGCTCTTTGAGAGGCCAAGGCAGGTGGATCACCTGAGGTCAGGTGTTCGAGACCAGTCTGGCCAACATGGCGAAAACCCATCTCTACTAAACATACAAAAATTAGCCAGACGTGGTGGTGTGCACCTGTAATCCCAGCCACCCAGGAGGCTGAGGCAGGAGAATTGCTGGAACCCAGGAGGCAGAGGCTGCAGTGAGCCAAGATTGTGCCACTGCACTCCAGCATGGGCAACAGAGCAAGACTCCGTCTCAGAAAGAAAAACAGAAAATCTATTGTGAACATTTAAAAACTAGGAGATGCTACAAACAAATAAGAATTTTTACTTCTTTTGAACAAATCAGAAGATCTGTGCATCTTGGTTCCACATTCCCCATAGCAGTGACACGCTGGAGTGGCCCTCTGGACTGGCCATGCATTCCCCAGGCCACCACTCCCAAGGGTGTTCCCATTTGAAACACTGTTGTCATTTACCATCTCATTTGCTGGTTATTTTTGCTTACATTTGGCCCACTTCACTCAGTCACATTCCCTGCCTGGCCCCTGGAGCACTCTTGGAGTTTGTGACTCCCGGTTGGGCAGCCATTGCAAATCAGGGGCAGGTTGAAGCAAGGTTTAAACTACTGATGATTTGGGGCCTAGACTGGCTTTCTGCCTCAAGGCTCAAAGTAGACATAGATTGATGGCATACTTCAAAGGCCGAAGAGATACTTCTAAGAGTTTTGAAAGAACTGCCGCTACTTGTCTATATAACATCTATTGTGCCTTTCAAGAGAATTATATGATGTTTAAATACAATAAACGAAAGTTTCCAGAAATAGATATAAATACTTTGGAAGAATGCTAGCATGTCGTACATCTGGATCACCTGAAAGAGGCAACATAAGGTTCAAAGTCTTAAAATTATTTTGTAAAATGTTAATGTGTACTTATATTTTATTAAAATCTTTTATTGACTTCTTTATCTGTCCCATATAGTAATAAATGTTTCCGGATGGAAGGAAGAAATGGAAAAAGAAAGGAACTACTTGAATACAGAGACTAGTTAATCCATTTTTTTAATTTAGTTTTTTTGTTGTTTTTTCTTGAGATGGAGTCTTGTTCAGTCGCGCAGGCTGGAGTGCATTTGCATGATCTCAGCTCACTGCAACCTCTGCCTTCCAGGCAATTCTCCTGCCTTGGCTACCTGAGTAGCTGGGACTACAGGCACATGCCACTACGCCTGGCTAATTTTTTAATTTTTTAAGTAGAGATGGGGTTTTAGCATGTTGGCCAGGCGGGGCACAAACTGCTGACCTCAAGTGATTCACTCGCCTTGGCCTCCCAAAGTACTGGGATTTCAGATGTAAGCCACCGCCCTGGCCATGTTGTTTTTTTTTTTTTTTTTTTTTGAGACGGAGTCTCGCTCTGTCGCCCAGGCTGGAGTGCAGTGGCGCGATCTCGGCTCACTGCAAGCTCCGCCTCCCGCATTCACACCATTATCCTGCCTCAGCCTCCCAAGTAACTGGTAGCTGGGACTACAGGTGCCCGCCACCATGCCCGGCTAAGATTTTTGTATTTTTTTAGAAGAGACGGAGTTTCACCATGTTAGCCAGGATGGTCTTGATCTCCTGACTTTGCAATCCACCCACCTCGGCCTCCCAAACTGCCAGGATTACAGGTATGAGCCACTGTGCCCGGCCCCCTTTTTTTTTTTTTTGAGACGGAGTCTAGCTCTGTCGCCCAGGCTGGACTGCAGTGGCGCGATCTCGGCTTACTGCAAGCTCCGCCTCCCGGGTTCATGCCATCCTCCTGCCTCAGCCTCCCGAGTAGCTGGGACTACAGGCGCCCGCTACTATGCCCAGCTAATTTTTTGTATTTTTAGTAGAGACGGGGTTTCCCCATGTTAGCCAGGATGGTCTCGATCTCCTGACCTTGGGATCCACCCCGCTCGGCCTCCCAAAGTGCTGGGATTACAGGCGTGAGCCACCGCACCCGATGCCCGGCCCCATTTTTTAAATTTAGTTTTTATTTTTAAATAATTAGAAGTTGCAGAAATAGTACATAGGGCTTCTGTCTCAGCTTTCCTCAATGGTGACATCTTCCATAACTACAGGCCAATCTGTTTCCATATTCCAGTGGTACACATGGGTGTTCAATACAGTTTATTGAATCTATTTGCATATAGGAAATGAATGTTATAATCAGTTGATTTAGCATGTTAGTCTTTTTATTTATTTTTATTACTTTTGAATATGTAATAAAATGCACGTGAAGCAAACTTCACTAGGTACAAATGATATACAGTTGTCCCTTGGTATCCATGGAGGATTGGTTCCAGGACCTTCTGCAGATACCAAAATCCGACGATGTTCAAATCCTTTATATAAAATGGTATACAGTAGCCAGGCGTGGTGGCTCACTCCTGTAATCCCAGCACTTTGGGAGGGTGAGGCAGGCAGATCACATGGGGTCAGGAGTTCAAGACTAGCCCAGCCAACATAATGAAACCCCGTCTCTACTAAAAATAGAAAAAAAAATTAGCTGGGCGTGGTGGCGGGCGCCTGTAATCCCAGCTACTCAGGAGACTGAGGCAGGAGAATCACTTGAACAATTTCTAAAAAAAAAAAAAAAATAGTGTACAGTTCGCATATAACCTATACACATTTCCTGTATACTTTATTTATTTATTTATTTATTTATTTATTTTGAGACGGAGTCTTGCTCTGTCACCCAAGCGGCAGTGCAGTGATGCGAACTCGGCTTACTGCAACCTCCAAATCCTGGGTTCAAGTGATTCTCCTGCCTCAGCCTCCTGAGTAACTGGGACTACAGGCGCCCACCACGATGCCCAGCTAATTTTTTGTATTTTTAATAGAGACAGGTTTTCCCCATGTTAGCCAGGAGGGTCTCAAACTCCTGACCTCGTGATCTGCCCTTCTCGGCCTCCCAAAGTGCTGAGATGACAGGGGTGAGCCACTGTGCCCGGCCACCTTATTTTTATTTATTTATTTATTTATTTGTTTGTTTATTTATTTATTTATTTTGAGATGGAGTTTCACTCTGTCTCCCAGGCTGGAGTGCAGTGGCGCGATCTTGGCTCACTGCAAGCTTTGCCTCTCGGGTTCATGCTATTCTCCTGCCTCAGCCTCCCGAGTGGCTGGGACTACAGGCGCCCACCACCACGCCCGGCTAATTTTCTTGTATTTTTAGTAGAGATGGGGGTTTCACCATGTTAACTAGGATGGTCTTGATCTCCTGATCTCGTGATCCGCCCACCTCAGTCTCCCAAAGTGCTGGGATTACATGTGTGAACCACCGTGCCTGGCCCTTTTTTCCTGAATAGTTTCTATTCATGGCTCGTTGAATCCATGAATGCAGAACTCACAGAAATGGAGGGCCGACTTTTCAGGAAAAAGGAAGTTTCCCTTTATTCCTTGCCTCCCAGTCACCAAGATGCCTCTCCCAAGACAACCATTTATTAGTTTCTGATGTCTCCTTCCATATATAGGTAATATTTGCAAACCTTCATGTATCTGTTGTCTACTCATCCACCCCTCTTCTGTTGTAGAATACCATATACATCTGTGTTTATTTAGCACAGATACAGTCTCTTTAGGTACTAAATCATATGTTTATGAATTTGAAATCCCTGAACTCCCTATTTAGTCATATAAATAGAACTTTGCTGGTAGAACATTTCCTGAAGCTTTGTGTAGTTTTTGGCCTAAGTCAGTGAGATTTGCCAAAGGTTTGGCAGCTTTAACCAATGCTAATGCACCTGTTCTCAGTTATTTTCTTCTGAGCTGTGTCTGATAAGCAAGAAAAGGAATAAGTTAAATTACACCCAGGATGATCTGCTAGGGATGTGCCACACAAGATAATGAATGTGCTTCACTTCTATCACTTGATCCAGCTTGTGGATCCCTTCCTTGTCCTAGCTGATGGCTCTTATCTCTTATTTGAAGTTATTTTCTATCTCCCCTTGCTGCCTGCCAGATTTTGGTGAAACTTCATTACTCAGTGAATATTTCCTTTCTGAACAGCTTCACACTGCTAAAAGATGAATCATGCTACCTCTGTGTTGCTGAACTACGTCTTATTAAGCCTATGTCTCTCTTTCTCTCTCTGAGACAGAGTCTTGCTCTGTTGCACAGTCTGGAGTGCAGTGGCACGATCTTAGCTCACTGCAGCCTCCACCTCCTGGGTTCAAGAGATCCTCATACCTTACCCTCACAAGTAGCTGGAACCACAGGTGCCCACCACCATGCTTGGCTATTTTTTTTTTTGTAGAGATGGGGGTCACTTTATGTTGTCCAGGCCCTTTTTCCTTTTCTTTTTTTCTTTTTTTTTGGCAGATGAAAATTTATTACTACAGTGTTTTCACCATTAAAATTTATGATCTTGGTCTTTCCTTCTTTCCTTTATATAGGGCCAAAGAGACACATTGGCTACTTTGACAACCTTAAAGCGGACTCCAGGAATATCACCAACAGCATGACCTTTGCGACCAGATCCAGCAACCAGAACTTCATCATTTTCCTCAATAAAGTTCAAGCAACTGTCGTTGGGTACAAAGGCTGTGATTTTTTTGCCGTTCTTGATCAGCTGGACCCTGACACACTTCCTAATGGCAGAATTTGGCTGTGTGGCTTCAACTCCTACTTTTTCCAGCATGATTCCTTTTGCATGAGAAGCACCTCCAAAAGGGTTGGCCTTCAGGGCTGTGCCCAAATGGGCTTTCTTTTTTTTTTTTTTTTTTTGAGACGGAGTCTTGCTCTGTGCCCCAGGCTGGAGTGCAGTAGCGCGATCTCGGCTCGCTGCAAGCTCCGCCGCCCCCCCCCCCCCCATTCACGCCATTCTCCTGCCTCAGCCTCCCGAGTAGCTGGGACTACAGGCGCCCGCCACCTCGCCCGGCTAATTTTTCTTGTTTTTTTAGTAGAGACGGGGTTTCACCGTGTTAGCCAGGATGGTCTCGATCTCCTGACCTCGTGATCCGCCCGTCTCGGCCTCCCAAAGTGCTGGGATTACAGGCTTGAGCCACCGCGCCCGGCCTAAATGGGCTTTCTTGTACTGTTTATCATGCCACTTCTGGTCTCATCGGTGACTACGGAGCTTCCTAGCAGTACGAAGTCCACGACACTTGCCCATCCTGTCGGTGCCACGGGCCTCCCTTTTTCCTTTTTCTTCTTGAGAGATGGGGTCTTGCCATGTTGCCCAGGCTGGATTTGAACACCTGTGCTTGAGGGATCCTGCTACCTCAGTCTCCTGAGTAGCAGGGATTATAGGCACATGCCACAGTGCCCAGCTTTCATATCTTTCCTTTTCTTTCTTTCTTTCTTTTTTTTTGAGATAGGGTCTCACTCTGTTGCCCAGGCTGGAGTGCACTGGCACGATCTTGGCTCACTGTAACTTCTGACTCCTAGGTTCAAGCGATTCTCCTGTCTCAGTCTCCCAAGCAGCTGGGACTATAGGCATGTGCCACCACGCCTGGCTAACTTTTTTGTATTTTTAGTAGAGATGGAGTTTTGCCATGTTGGCCAAACTGGTCTCGAACTCCTGGCCTCAAGTGATCTACCCTCCTTGGTCTCCCAAAGTGCTGGGATTATGGGCATGAGACATTGTGCCCGGCCTCACATTGCATTTCTTGAGGAAAGGATGTTCATTCTTCTTCACACTCAGAATTTAGTTTGGTCCCATGAAGCCCAATGCTCCAATGCAGCTGTTAAAAAGCTGCCCCAAATGTTTGCAAAATGGGAGGAATACACATTGATGAGGTTATCACTCATTCATTCAGTCATTAATTCATGCAACAAATATTTATTGAGTGCATACCCTGGGTCAGGCAGCCTCGGCCTAAGTCACTGAGCAAGACAAAGATCTCTGTCATTAGAGAGCTTGTTCTCTGGTATGTGTGCATGTGGGGTGTGGAGGACAGACAAAAATAAATATGCAAATTATTTAGTATGTTAGAAGATGATAAATGCCTCAGGGGTAGGGGAAGGCAGGCCAAGGGAGGATAGGAGTGGATGACAGGGGACACAATGCAGTTTAAAATAGCATTGCCAGGGTAGTCCCTGTTGAGGGTGTGAAATGTGCGCTAAGACTTCAAAGAGCAGAGGATATCCTTATGCTGTATCCTGTGTGTGTGTGTTTGCATGAAAATACCACTAAAGACAGATTTTTTTTTTTTTTTTTTTTTTTTGAGACAGAGTCTAGCTCTGTCATCCAGGCTGGAGTGCAGCGGCTCAATCTCGGCTCACTGCAACCTCCGCCTCAGCCTCCCAAGTAGCTGAGACTACAGGCGTGCACCACCACAGCCGACTAGTTTTTGTATTTTTAGTAGAGACAGGGTTTCACTGTTGGCCAGGCTGGTCTCGAACTCCTGAGGCCGAGTGATCTGCTTGCCTCAGTCTCCCAAAGTGCTGGGATTACAGGCGTGAGCCACCATGCCCAGATGGAAATATTTTTTAACAGCTATTTTGAGATATAAATCATACCAGCCAGGTGTGGTGGCTCATGCCTGTTAATCCCAGCACTTTGAGAGACTCAGGTGGGAGAATTGCTTGAGCTCAGGAGTTTGAGTCCAATGTGGGCAATAAAACTAGACCCTGTCTTTACAAATAAAAATAAAAAATTAAAAATTTAGCTTGGTGTGGTGGTGTGTACCTGTAGTCCCAGCTACTCATGAGGCTGAGGCTGAAAGATCACTTGAGCCCAGGAGGTGAAGGCTGCAGTGAGCCGTGATGGCGCCACTGCACTCTCCTGACAGTGAGACCTTGTTTCTAAAAGAAAAAAAAATTCATATGCCATAACATTGACCCTTTAAAACTGTACGATTTAGTTGTTTTTAGTATATTTACAGAGTTGTGCAACCGTCACCATTATCTAATTCCAGAATATTTTCATCACCCTCCAAAGAAATCCATTAGCACTCACTACCCATTCCTGCCTTCCCCCATCCCCTGGCAACCACTAATCTACTTTCTGTCTCTATAGATTTGCCTGTTTTGGGCATTTCATATAAATGGAATCATAGAGTATGTGGGCTTTTGGGTCTGGCTTCTTTCACTTAGCATAATGTTTTGAAGGTTCATCCATGTTGTAGCATGTATTTCATTTTCTTTTCTTTTTCTTTTTCTTTTTTTTGAGATAGAGTCTCACTCTGTCACCCAGGCTATAGTGCAGTGGTGTGATCTTGGCTCACTGCAACCTCTGCCTTCCGGGTTCAAGGGATTCTCCTGCCTCAGACTCCTGAGTAGCTGGGATTACAGGCACATGCCACCATGCCCAGCTAATTTTTGTAATTTTAGTAGAGACAGGTTTTTGCCATGTTGGCCAGGCTGGTCTCAAAATCCTGATCTCAGGTGATCCACTTGGCCTCCCAAAGTGCTGGGATTACAGGTGTGAGCCACTGTGCCCAGCCAAGTGTTTCATTTCTTTTTTTTTTTGAAAGAAGTCTCGTTCTTGTCCCTCAGGTTTGGATCTCAGCTCACTGCAAACTCCGCCTCCCAGGTTCAAATGATTCTGCCTCTGCCTCTGCCTCCCAAGTAGCTCTCATTAAGGCGCCTGCCACCATACCTGGCTAATTTTTGTATTTTTAGTAGAGACAGGGTTTCACCATGTTGGCCAGGCTGGTCTCGAACTCCTGACCTCAGGTGATCAGCCTGCCTTGGCTTCCCAAAGTGCTGGGATTACAGACGTGAGCCACTGTGCCCGGCCAGTATTTCATTTCTTGATAGATAATATCTCATTGCATGGATAGAACACATTTGGTTATCCATTTATCAGTTGGTGGTGGGTGTCTTTGAATTTTAAATATTGCAAAATGTCATCCATGAGCTATAGAGATTTGCCCTCCCCCTTAATTAAGACCTGGATGGAGGCTGGGTGTGGCACCTGTAGTCCCAGCTACTCAGGAGGTTGAGCTGGGAGGATACTTGGGTACAGGAGTTCGATACTTGGGCACAGTGAGCTGTGATCAGACCACTGCATGCCAGCTTGTGCGACAGAGGGAGACCCTGTATCTAAATGAAAAAATAAAAAGACCTTGTGGGGGTCATTGTCAGGACCGATGGTGCCCAGTTGCAGTCAGCACTGGTTAGGCTCGGTTTTGGAGAAACTAAAAAGCCACCTCCCTCCAGAGTGCTGCTTTCCCAGGTGCCTCCCTGCTGAGTGGAAGCTCTGGGTGGTCCAAATGTGGTAATACAGATCTGTGGATTTTTCTCAAGTGTGTTTTCTGTTACACATTAGATTTTTTTTTTCAGCTTTAAAATGTAACCTTGGTAAGTTGTTTACTCAAGAAAATTCTCAATGAGTTTTCTTTCTTTCTTTTTGTCTTTTTAACATTTTGGGTGTGGTAGCAAGTAGAAGCAGATTCATCCTAACCAAATATTTGCAAATATCTGAACAAAGCTATTCTGGCCAGGGAAGGAAGACTCCACGGAGGAAGTGGGAATTGGATCTGGCTTTTGAAGGAGGGGTTCAATTCTCAGAGGACTAGATGAGGAAGGAAAAGGCATGTTCCAAAAAGGGGCAGGGAATTAAAAGTTTATTTTCTGGGTGAGTGGGAACCTCTGAGCCCTTAAGCACGTGCCTTAGATATGTTAGTTTGGCAGCCAGCAGTCTGTGCATAGACGGTGATAATGGTGTTGGACTCCTCTGGCCTGCACGTGGCGAGACTCAAAGTTTTCAGACTTCTTTTGGGGACGGTGTCTGAATTACAGTCTCTGGGGCTGCAGAAAGATGAACTCCATCAGAAGGTCCTCAAGGGCTTCCCCAACTCCTTCAGTACAGACTTCAGAGAGAGAAGCTGTCTAGGCGACACCTGTGCAAGAACTGGACACTACCCAAGCTGCAAACTGCCCCGACCATCCCGGCCTTCCCCGTTCGATCCTGGAGGTGGGGGTGGGAATGGAGAACCCAGAGCGGGCGATCAAGCTTCCTGGGAACTGTGAATTGGGGCGGGGGAATCAGGAAGGACGAGGCCTTTCAAGACCAAATGGCCCTAACTCCTGCACCCGACCAGGACGCGTGGCGCCTCCAGAGAGGACGAGCATCGCCCGGAGCAGGTTGCGGTCCCAGTTCCCGCCGAACTCTAGCAACCGCGAGGAGTAATGTCTGCCGTGGGAGGCGGAGCGCAGCGGGGGCGGAGCGAGGCCGAAGGGGCGGAGCGAGGCCGAAGGGGCGGAGTAGAGACGACCGGCGGGGGGCGGAGCGAGAATAATGGAGTGGAGCAAGACGGCGGGCGGGGGCGGAGCGAGGACGACGAGGCGGAGCGCAGACCGCCGGCGGGGGGCGGAGCTGGGATGATGGGGCGGAGCGAGAATAAAGGGGCGGAGCACAGATAGAAGTCGGGGCGGGGAAGGGCGGGGCGTTCTCGGCCTTCGGGCCCCGCCTCTCGCCTCAGGCGCGCCTGCCCCGCCTTCTCACTCCCCACGGCGGCGGTGGCGGAGGCCGAGGGCGGGGAGGGAGGGGAGAGCGGGTCACGACGCTGCCGGGGCCGGGATAACCCCTCACGTGGAGCAGATGAAAGGGCCGCGGCGCGACGGCCGGGGAAGCCGAGCTGAGACTGCGACCCACAAAGCCGCCGCCGCCGCCGCGATGGGGCTGTGAGGCGTCCGCCCGCGTTCGGTCCTCAGCCGGCCCGCGACTATGCCCGGCCGCGCCCGCCCTCCGCGCCCTCCCGCCGCAGGACCATGAGGCCGCGCTCGGGCGGGCGCCCAGGGGCCCCGGGCCGCTGCCGCCGCCGGCCTCCGCCGCCGCCCCCGCGGCCTCCGGTGCAGCTGTGCCTGCCGTGCCGCTGCCGCCGCTGCCGCTGCCGCTCGGGCTGCTGCTGGCGGCCGCGGGGCCCGGCGCGGCGCGGGCCAAGGAGACGGCGTTCGTGGAGGTGGTGCTGTTCGAGTCGAGCCCAAGCGGCGACTACACCACCTACACCACCGGCCTCACGGGCCGCTTCTCGCGGGCCGGGGCCACGCTCAGCGCCGAGGGCGAGATCGTGCAGGTAGCTGCCCGCCGCCCGGGCCCCGCGCCGCCGCCGCCACAAGATGGCTCCGGGGGCTGCGCCCGCCGACCCCGCCGCGGGCTGCCTGACTGGCGGGCGGGCGGGAGGGGTGGCCGAGAGGCCGGCGGCATCCCTCCCTTGCGGGCGGGCAGGCGGGCGGGACGCGGCCTCCGGGGCGCAGCCGCGGGGGTCGAGCGCACGTGGGGGCTAGAGCTCCTGTGAGCCCCGGGGCGGGAGGGGGATCCTGGCCCGGCACCCACGCTGGGGCGGCCCCCTTGGCCGGTTGGGTATTTAGGTCTGCCTCAGGTGGAAGTCCCGGGAACTACCTGTTGAATGTCAACTTTGGAAAGACAAGTGATGAGGGATGGGGTGGCTCGTTTCAGGTTGCAGGCTTTGCTTTCCATCCATGCATGTTCTTTTTGGGTGCGGCTAGGTTTGTCTGAAGGGCTGCACAACATTGGGTTCTTCCCCGGAACCTGCCGCCCGCCTCACCTGGGCGCCGCTGACCCTTCTGCGGGGCTCTGGACAAGCAGCAGCAGGCAGGGGAGGAGGCGGAGCTGGTCGAGGAGTGGGGATGGGGGTTCCCTGGAGTGGCAACGGAAGGCAGCCCTCTCTGCGTGCCTCACATTACAGAGGGTAGGAGGGATACTGCCTGCCCGTCCCTCGGCCAAAGACTAATGCGAAGGGCCTGCAAATGGGGAGATGGGGTCTCTCACTGACAGGGCCTCCACCTTGGACCAAGTGAAAGAGATCTGCATTCCGAAGGAAGCTGGCTAGGGAGAGCTTTAAGCTGTGCCTACTCTTTGGAGGAGGGACTCTCAACTGAAGCTTCTGCGGACGGTTAGCTGGGTGGATGTCTTCCCGCTTCCTTGGCCATGGTTTTATCAACTTGTTACTAGACGGCCAGCGCACTTATGGCAGTTAATATGCGCGCCTCGGATGGGGGCGATTTGTAAAGGTTGGCTTGTCTTTGAACTTTTGGGGTGATCGGATGTCTGCAGGGCCTAAGCTTTGTGGGCCTTCTGTGCTTTACTCTTGGATGAGTTATGAATGAAAAGAAGGGGACTGCATGGAATGACTGCATAGCAGCTCACAGCGTAGACAGTCTGTTCCGAGGTGTCCTTTTCCCTCCTTGGGTGCAGACTCAAAGCCCTGCCTTCATAGGACAGAGAGAGCTGTGCAGCCTGACTCCGTAGAGATGTGCCCTTACAAAGCTGGAGGAGGCACCCAGGCCCAAGCGATTAATCAGCAGCATTGCCTTACCGGGCTCTTATCCCCGTCTGAAAACTTCTGTGGGGTAAATAGAAGAGGAAACTCCTTCATTGAGCCCTTTGACTATGTTAATGCTTTTGGACTTAAAAAAATGTTGTAATTATGATCTTCATAAGTTTTAGAGATGATGCTTTGCTGAAGATTCCTAAACATTTAAGTCTTGCTCCTTGCAATTTCTTGTCTTTCTTTGAGGCTTTCATTGTGCCCTGATGGTTTTTGAAATGTTTGATTTACAACCTTATTAAAAAAAAAAAAAAGACGCTTTAGCGTGGCACTTGACTTTTTGAAGGAGACTTTTGAAGTTTGCAGTTTCTATCTGCAGTGTTTTAAAGTGTCACTCTTTCTCAACAGTAGTTTGGTGAGCGAGCTATCCATTATGAGGAGTGTTATGCTTTGGAGATAATCTTGGGTTCACCATTTAATACAAAATTAGCAGTTTAAACACCATTTGTAACTATTTTATCCTTGTGAGTAGAGAGATAATATGTGAATTTGGCAGAAGGAATCTATTCTCTTCTGAAACTTTTTGAAGTGCTTATCTAACTCTTTTGTAGTCCATTAGCCTAGCCAAAAAAGAAAAGAAAAAAAAAGTCAATAGTTGCTAAGTAAAGAAAAGTGACTTAAATGGTATTTAATAAGTTTACCTGTTAAGCAATCACTAATAGGTGTCCTTAATTCCCTTATAGCTGCAGTAATGTTGGTGAGTTTATCTGAGCTGTCTGAATAGTCATTTCATGGTGCACCTCGTATCTTTAGTAACTTTATTGTGGTGGCTGACTTGTTGAACCTCCCTGTTTCTGCGGACAGAGTGCAGTGTGGCTTTCAGGGATGTGTGTGTACAAAGGCTAGCGTGCTTTTATGAGTTCTGCAAATACTGTTTGATTGAAGGAACTGGTGTGGACCTTGTCTGGCAGCCCTGAAAAACTTTTTTGTAAGGAAGGCTGATGTTTTAGGGCCGCTGAGAGGGAATATAACGTTTTCTTTTGGTGAGAAATGAGAAAGCAGAAGGAATAAATTCGTGTCCAGCTTTGGATTAATCATGTTTTCTAAGTAACCTGACCTTTTCAAAACCTCCTTTTATTTACTCTTTAAAAATACCTCCTTTTGTTGACTATCTTGAAAAACCTTTATAGGCTTTAGAGATGATGCTGTGCTGAAGATTCCCAAACATTTTGTCCACAGTCTTCAAGAATAGTTTGAATCTTAACTCTTGCTCATTGTAATTTCTTGTCTTTCTTTGAGGCTTTCATTGTGCCCTGGTGACACAATCTCATTGAACTTTTCAAAACTTCCTTTTATTTACTATCTTAAAAGAAAACAGTAGCCGGGCATGGTGGCTGATGCCTGTAGTCCCAGCATTTTGGGAGGCTGAGGCAGGAGGATTGCTTGAGCCTAGGAGTTCGAGACCAGCCTGGGCAACACAGTTAGACCTGGTCTCTACACACACACACACACACACACACACACACACAAAGCCCAGTGTGGTGGCATGCGCCTGTAGTCCCAGCTACTTGGGAGGCTGAGGTGGGAGGATTGCTTGAGCCTGGGAGGCTGAGGTTGCAGTGAGCCATGATTACACCACTGTACTCCAGCCTGGACAACGGAGCAAGACTGTCTGTCAAAAACAAACAAACAAAAAACAGTGTGATTTGCTGATTAGCGTTTTATCGTCTCAGAGCAGAGTTCATTTTCCTATAACTAAAGCTAAATAGTAGCATTATAGCATTGCTTTTGTTATTTCCACCGGGGTTCTGTAGCAGTATTATTCATGGTTTAGGGGAGAAAAAACCTGTTTAGGAGTCTGTCACCTTTAAGAATTCTAAGATAAGAAATTGGTTTGCATTACTGATTTTTAACCCCCCTCCTTATTATATGCCAATGAAAAGTGTGAGAGTGTGTGTGTGTGTGTGTGTGTGTGTGTATATTTGTATAGTAGATACCATATCACAGTCTGGTTTGCCTAGATAATTCTAACTAGAGTACCTGTTCAGTCATTTCCATGGGTTAGGGTAGGGGAAGCCTAGTTAAGAATTGTCAGTTTGTTTGTCAGTGTCAGAGAGAGAGAGTGCAAGAGGGAGAGAGGTAGTAATTCAAACCTTAGGATTCGTCATCAGGAATCTTGGTTCTTCTCCTTTGCATTTTAGCTTAAATAACTATCCCAAGGTCACCAGTGTAATCTGAATGAAGAATTTTTTTTTTTTTTGGTCTCCATCTGTGAAAGTTGTGGCGAAAACAATTTGTGGGTATGAAATGCTATTAGTTACTTTTATTATCTTATTTATTTATGCAGTGTTAAAGCCCGTTTGCTTGTAAGAGTGTCAGGCATACAGTTTGAATGCTGGAGAAATTAATTACACTTCTCCTATAGTTCTGAAGTGTGGGACTTTAAAGGGTTCTTAGACATATTGATATATATTTCATCTTTGAACCAATTTGTTCTGTTAATGAGATCATTATCTGAAACTTTCAGACTTGGCTGTGCAACTCACATGGTTGGTGATGTTAAATAAAGGCCTGATTAAACACTGGCTAGTGGTATGTGGATTGGTTAAACAAAGAAAATTTGCATTGCTAGAGATGAAAGATTGTTTTAAAGTGGAAATACTTTTTTTTTTTTTTTTTGCTTGAAGTCAAATATTTAGAAAAGCTTGAGAAATTCATTTGTAGAAGGAATCTGAATGATAGGTTCTGTGTAACTTTAAATTCAGCCTTTCTGGATCCTAGGTTAAATGTTGAATGGACTTGAAAACAGAGAGAAGCTGAGGACATTTAAGAACTAAGTCATTTCCTTTAGCTATTAGGGGTGGGAAGAGAGCTGGGTGGTGGGTTAAAAGGGCTGATCAAGGTCCTTAAATATCCGATGTTAGGTAAAGGTATCACAGAGAGTAATTTTAGGAAACTAATTCCTCTGCTTTGTTTCCCTGTCAGTGTGCTTCTGCAGTTTAGCATTTGATCAAACACTTTCTTTTCATCTCCATTTTAAGTTAACTTAACAGGCCTGCCTCTAAAAATTGACTTGGTCTAGTAGAACAATTGTGTGCTGACAGCTGACCTGGATTTACACAGAAAGAGATTGCCCACTGTCTTCTCAGATGGGCCTTCAAAGGTTAAAACCAAGCATTTGATTCAGGGGGAAAAATTGGGGCTGTATTTTTGTCGTTATAAATTCTTAGAGCCTCTTGCCGGCCGGGCGCGGTGGCTCACGCCTGTAATCCCAGCACTTTGGGAGGCCGAGGCAGGCGGATCACAAGGTCAGGAGATGGAGACCATCCTGGCTAACACGGTGAAACCCCGTCTCTACTAAAAATACAAAAAAAAAAAAAAAAAAAAATTACCCGGGTGTGGTGGCGGTCGCCTGTAGTCCCAGCTACTTGGGAGGCTGAGGCAGGAGAATGGCGTGAACCCGGGAGGCGGAGCTTGCAGTGAGTGGAGATTGCGCTACTGCACTCCAGGCTGGACGACAGAGTGAGACTCTGTTTCAAAAAAAGAAAAAATTCTTAAAGCCTCTTATTTTCTGTTTTGTTCCCTGAGATCTCGTGGGAGTTACTAGTACAATTCTGAATAGGAATGAAGATGGGAGTTCAGTGTAGAGCTGTAGACTGAAGGGAAGGCAGTGATGGTTTCCTCTTATTTATACAGAGCACTGCCAAGCATGTCATGTTTTGGTTCATCTCATCCTGACACTAATGTGCAATTAGCCACTGTTGTTAACCCATTTTACAGAGGAGAAAAACCGAGGCTGAGAGAAGCAAGTTGACTTCTGTAACTTCACATGGCTAGCAAATGACAAACCTGGATTGAAACCCAGGTCTGCCTGGCCTGCTTGTTCTTGTTTTTGCCAAATGAATAGAATTTGACTGGTTAGGATTTTGACATAAATTCAAGTCTAATTTTTAACAACATATAATATAGCAGTCCTTAACCTGAGGGTCACAGACTTTTAGAGATAGCCCATGAAATCCTGCAAGTGTGTGCATATTCTTGTCTATGGGCAGTTACAACTTTGCCTCTTCCAGGGTTCTATGATGTGCCCCCTCCACCCCCAGGAGGAAAAAGGAAAGCTCTAATGTAGTGGAGCATTGAATAGTCCATTACCAAGACTTTGAGTGGGGTTCAGGCTGACAAGAGTTGTAGGGAAGAAGTCTACAGGTCTGGGTGCCTCCATTGAACATATTTATTTCGTAGACATCTATCACAGCCCTGTTCTGTACCAGACACTGTATTGCTGTTATCTTCTGGAGTTCAGTCTCTCATGGAGACAGACACATGCATGGATAAATGATATTTCTTCCCAAACGGGTCTCTCCACTGAACTGAGTGCTTAGGCCCTAAGGCATCCATTGTCTATAATGAATTAACTTCCCTCCTGTGCATTGTGCATCATCCTTGGGAGAAGTGAAAATATAGTCACTCAAAGACTTTTCTGCATTTATATGGCAAAGTGCAAGAACGCGACACTCTGAATGCAGGATGTGGGAAAGCAGAGTATAGTTCCTTTTCGTAGTTCATTGAAAAATGAAACAGAGCACCTGTCGCTGTTGAAATGCCTAAAGAGCAGCTTCTCACACCTTCCCTTGTGGACCTGTACCCCATGGGGTCTGTTTTTGCTCATTTCTGGATCTCCCCACTGGGTTCCCACTGCCTGCTATGTATGAGGCACTCAGTATTTATTGAATGAATGATGGAGAGTGGACATCAGGCAGGCAGTGGGTTTTATGGATTATTTATGCTTTAATTGATGAAAACAACTTGCTTTGGCTTGGTTAATAAATTCTGGGATTATCCTTCCTTTTTGGTTGTTGTTTCCAGAAACTTGCTTGGATGGAAAGGATGGCTCTCTCTCTGGTTCCCATAGACCCACTGGTATTATAATACCGGGTTGTATGAAAGTGATCTGGCTGGTTGCGGTGGCTCACGCCTGTAATCCCAGCACTTTGGGAGGCTGAGGTGGGCGGATCACAAGGTCAGGAGATTGAGACCATCCTGGCTAATGCAGTGAAACCCTGTCTCTACTAAAAATATAAAAAATTAGCCGGGCGTGGTGGCAGGGGCCTGTAGTCCCAGCTACTTGGGAGACTGAGGCAGGAGAATGGCATGAACCCGGGAGATGGAGGTTGCAGTGAGCCGAGATCGCGCCATTGCACTCCAGCCTGGGCAACAGAGTGAGACTCTGTCTCAAAAAAACAAAACAACAACAACAAAACTGTGTGAGGTGTTTATATTCCAAGGCAGGGTACCTGGCATAAGAAAAGTCTGAAGGTGTTCTTTTCCTGATGAAACTGAGTATTGACAAAGCCTTAAAGTGGATAGGTTATGGAAGGAAAGAATCTTGAATTTCCAGTGTCCCTGGGAGTAACAATAAGGGATTGGCATTCAGTATCACCATTAACCTAATCATAATTAACCTATATGCCATGCTAAAAACTTTGCTGCTTGCTTTCTTTCTCTCTCTCTCTTTTTCTTTTTTTCTTTTTTGACAGGGTCTCATCGTGTTGGCCAGGCTGGAGCACAGTGGTAGGACCATAGTTCGCTGTAGTCTTGGACTCCTGGGCTCAGGCAGTCCTCAGGCCTCAGCTTCCCCAGTAGCTAGGATTACAGGTGTATGCCACCATACCCGGCTAATTTTTTATTTTTTGTAGGTATAGTGTCTCGTTATATTGCCTAGGCTGGTCTTGCACTCCTGGCCTCCAGTGATCCTCCTGCCTTGGCCTCCCAGTGCTCTGGGATTACAGGTGAAAGCCACTATATCTGGTCAAAACTTTGCTTCTTGATGGTATTTTCCCAAGTCTGGAGAATTTGCATTTCTAATTTGTGACAAAAATGACATTTAAGTAAATCTTCATAATCAAAAGAACCAGATTCAGTCCTTTAATATGTTAGAAAGGAGACTGAAATCCAGAGAAATGCTTTGCTGAAGGCCACATGATAAGGTAGAGATGACCCAGGATTAATATTTGGGTCCCCTGACTCCCAGGCTTGGAGCCCTTCTGTTATCCCCGGCTGTACCCTGGCTGAGTGTGGCAGGGAACAACATATGCAGGGCATGCTTTATGATCAGATGTATAATTGAGGAAAGCCAGGCATTCTTAAATTGTATATTGGGTTTAAGTGGTTGCTTTTCTTCTCTAATTAATTTAGATTTCGAGTCTCTCAGTCTTCCTCCCTACCAGAACACAGTGCTTTGCTCACATTTAACAGACAAAGTAGATGGCATGTGCCAGGTTTTCAGATGAGGAAGCCAAGCGCAGAGAGGTAAAGTCACTTGTCAAAGTCACTGAGCAAGTCATTAGTGCAGCTGAGGTTCAAATCTGGTCTGTCTGATTCTAAACCATTTCTGTTTTCACAAGACTGCTTCACTTCACACTTTCTTATGATGAGGTTATGGGAACTGATGTGGAATTTAGAGTTGAGTTTAAACCCAAAATGATTGACCAAGAACTAAGTCTGTAACTTCAACTGAGAAGATGCCCTATCCTCACAAAGATGTATTTCCTTCCTTTCTTTTCCTCTTCTTTTTTTAAATCATAAAAGTCTCATTCTAACTTTTTTCCACAAAGAGCCCATCTGCCAAGTTCAGAAAGAGGGACCAGTGACTTGACATATACAACTGTCACTCGATGGCACTTCTGTTTTCAGCTATCGGGCAAGCTGGAACGGCTGTAGTTTTCTGGCATTTAAAGGGATTTCTGGTGTGAGACATACCTCCTTCCTGTGGCTGACTTTTATAGCAATTTGGGAGTCTGCAGGTCTTTCTCCAAAGAGGTTGTCCCCTGTTTGTGACCTTTCTTACTTTGCGCAGGCTCATTTAATCCTCCTGGTTGTTAAAACTTACTGTGAGTGCTACATTCCTCAGTTAGCAAACATTCAGTGATGCCCCACTGTCCATCAGATCCTTTGTGGGGCAAGGCAATGAACACATGAGTAGGACTTGGTCCCTGCCTGCAGGCAGCTGAGTGTAGGTGGCCAGACAGCACACGAGCGGTTGCCTTACAGTACAGTGGGGCATGCCCTATCTGGTAGGAAACAGCCTATAGGATACTGAAGAACACCTGGGGGAGGGAATCTGGCCCTGGTGCTAAGTTTAGACCTGAGCAGCCCATTGTCTGTCACCGTATGAGCATTCTGGCCTTTTCCAACTCATTTTTACCTACCTTTGAGGTTAAAGCTGATAACCTCTTTGAAGAGAGGTGCCTTTATACCTTTCTAACAGAATAGGAAGGAGGCAAAGAGTAGAGGTTCTTTGTTCTATTTGTAGCTTGAATGAGATGTTTTAAAATCTGACATTCAGTGGCTCTGTTTACTCTTGATAGTGTCAAAAGAATAAGGTCAGCTGGCCCGTTGTGGTTCAAAGGAGAGCATTTTATTTTTATTGCCCTTAAGATGTGTTGTAAGATTTGATATTAATTTCCTCCTCTCCCCAGCAGCCAGTGTAATATAGTTGTTTAGAAACTCAGTATAGAGTTTGATTCTGTGAAAACAAAGTTTGATCCTAGAATTTTGATGGGAAAACATATGTTAGAATGGGAACTTCTGGCCTCCTGGTGCAGGAGTGCCTGCATTTAAAAAATAAAAGAGTGGGGTAGTACTCAATTAGGTGTGTGTAAGGTCCCATCCAGCACTGTAAGAATTTGATTACAACTTGATTTTCTACTTGAGTTAATTTTAGTGTGCTATCTTGTCAGCAGACATTTATTGAATGTTTACTGTAGATACTGTATAGAGAAGAAACAGATTTTATGCACCCGTGATATAATTTGTGCTTTTCAGATGTTATTTCTCTGATTTATTTGAGAGTTTGAGGCTGTGTGAGCTACCATGCCAGCCTGGGTTATTTTCTTAATTTCTTTCTTTTTTTGAGACAAGGTCTGGCTCTATCGCCCAGGCTAGAGTGCAGTGGCGTGATCTTGGCTCACTGCAACCTCTGCCTCCCAGGCTTAAGCCGTCCTCCCACCTCAGTCTCCTGGGTAGCTGGGAATACAGGTGCACATCACCACACCCAACTAATGTTTGTATTTTTTGTAGAGATGGGGTTTCTCCATGTTGCCCAGGCTGGTCTTGAACTTGTGAGCTCAAGCAATTCACCCGCCTTGACCTCCCAAAGTGCTGGGATTATAGGCGTGAGCCACCATGCCTGTCCTGCTTTGGTTATTTTCATAGGATTTCTAGAATTAGGCTCACTGAATTAAGTGGTATAAAAAATTTTGAGGCTTTTGCTACGTATTTTTAGATTGCTTTACAGGAGTGGTCTAGTTTATACTCCCCTACCAGGTCACCATGTATGTTTCCACACGATAGCCCTACTCGCAACAGATAGTATGTTTTGCCCTGTTGCCCAGGCTGGAGTGCAATGGTGCAATCTTTCTTGGCTCACTGCAGCTTGAAATCTCAGGCTCAAGTGATCCTTCCGCCTCAGCCTCCCAAGTAACTGAGACTACAGGCATGCACCACCATGCCTGGCTAATTTTTTTTTTTTTGTAGAGATGGGGTTTTGCCATGTTGCCCAGGTTCATCTCAAACTCCTGGGCTCAAGTGAACCACCCACCTTGGCCTCCCAAAGTGCTTGAGACTACAGGTGTGAGCCACTGTGACCCACTGTATGTTTCTTTAAAAAAAAATGTCATAAAAGTGAAAGTCTATATATTCCCTATCATTTAGTAAATAGTAAAATACTGACTTTTTTTTTTTTGTCTGCCATGAGGATCTGAATTATGACTAATGTCTGCACTGAAGGGAAGGTACCTGGCATGGCATCTGGGTGCCTCCCTTGGAGGTGTATCAGAGCATGATTCAGGAGCAGCAGGTTGCCCTTGTGTTCTAGGCAGGAACACAACGTCTGTCCAGGCAGATGGCCATGCTCGGAGGCCTCACGGTGGGGACCACTGTGCTGTCGTCACACCCTGTGGCAGCAGATTGTTGCCCAGGAGGGTGCTGCTTCAGTTGCTGGTTTCTGCCCTTCCTCTTTCCCGTTGAGCAGGCTTTCTGCTTCTGAACCGGCTGGATTCAGAAAGGCTGAATGAATCTGTCCTCGAATTCAGAGTGACACTGTCAGTTGGTGGTGGGCAGAGATGCAGGTTGAGCCCAAGCACCAGACTCTCGGGGGTGCATCTAAGCAGCAAGCATATAGGCTGAAAACAGCTTCCAGGTGTTTTGTTCGATCTCTGTTAAAAATGTAGAAAGTGTACATAAAAATGGGCTCTTCTCAAAAAAAATTAAGAGATCTGGCATCAGGGGGTCCATAGTCCCATGAGGCAATAGCCTGCCATAGTGGAGTGGCAGCTGCCCCCTTCAGCAGGGGCACAGGCACAAGTCCCTATTGCATTGCCCAGCTTACTTCCCTCACTGACAGTTCCATTTACAGATGCCTGGCCCTGTAGGCATTGGGGTTGGCCATCCATTCTGTCTCTGGAAGTTCCAGAGTTGAAAGCTTTTAACTTGTGCTTGGCGAGTCTCTTTTCTCTCCTTCCCCAACCAACCTGAGTGTGAGATGTCCATCAGTGGACCCCATGAGTCTCAAGTTACGCTACTGAATAAGGCCCAGCTACCCTTGATGTGACCAGAGGGCATTTTTTGCTTTGGTATAGGTGTGGAAGGCTGAAGTCTGGAGCCATTGGCCTGTGCCTTCATAAAGATCTTTGCTCTTTCTCTCTTTTTGGCTCTATGGTTTCTCTTAACTCTGAGACTTAACTGCGCTGAAGGGCACCTCAATTGAAAATGCTGTGACTCAGCTCTCCTTTTGCAGTGAGGGAACTGGGGCAAGGGCTTCTAGCTTTTGGTCTTAAGAGCTGGGATTAGAACTCAGAACTTGGGGTTCTTTCTAGAACGGCATTCTGCTGCAATGGTTGAATTCCAGAAAATCTTCCATGTGCCTGTAGCTTTAGGGTTCCGGGTGTACTTTCACTTATAGTATCTTGGTTCATCCTCTCATTTGGGAGCACCTTTTCTGGATTCTGCCTCAGAAGGCTGTCTGCCGTTATGGTGGTCTGAGACGGAGTCTTGCTCTGTCGGCCAGGCTGGAGTGCAGTGGTGCGATCTCGGCTCACTGCAGCCTCCCCATCCTGGGTTCAAGCGATTCTCCTGCCTCAGCCTCCCGAGTAGCTGGGATTACAGGCGCCCACCATCACTCCCGGCTAATTTTTATTTTTATTTTTTTGAGATGGAGTCTTGCTCTGTCCCCCAGGTTGGAGTGCAGTGGCGCGATCTCGGCTCACTGCAACCTCCGCCTCACGGGTTCAAGCAATTCTCCTGCCTCAGCCTCCTGAGTAGCTGGGACTACAGGTGCATGCCACCATGTCTGTCTAATTTGTGTATTTTTAGTAGAGACAGGGTTTCACCATGTTGGCCAGGATGGTCTCGATCTCTTGACCTCATGATCCGCCCACTTTGGCCTCCCAAAGTGCTGGGATTACAGGTGTGAGCCACCACGCCTGGCCCCTATATTTTTAGTAGAGACAGGGTTTCGCCATGTTGGCCAGGCTGGTCTCAAACTCCTGACCTCAAGTGATCAGTCCGCCTCAGCCTCCCAAAGTGTTGGGATTACAGGTGTGAGCGTGAGCCACTGTGCCCAGCCTGAGAATGCTTTTCTTTATACCTAATTTGTATACTTTTCCTTAAATGCATTTGACATTGCGTGTTTAGCACCTTTATGGGATTTCTGGAATATCGCTGGGTGCCTGGAGACTTGGCATCTTTTCAGAATGTGCCTCAGTCTTGGAGTAGGTGGTGAGCAGACAGCTAATGGCATGTAAAGAATGTTGCAAGCTTGACTTGCAAAGCTATTTCAAAATTTAAATAAAGGTAGCTTGTGGCTGAGTTGAAGGGAAATGGTGGTATCTTCAAGACAATGCTTGGCTTGCTCTGCCCCTTGCTGACTTCCTTTTTCAGGCCTGATGCTGCCCAAGCTGTTTCCCTGTCTCTCATTCTCTATCTTTTGGTTTTTCTTTTTCTTTATTTATTTTTAAAAGAGACCAGGTTTCACTATGTTGCCCAGACTGGACTTGAACTCTTAGGCTCAAGTGATCCTTCTGTCTCAGCCTCCCGAGTAGCTGGGACTATGCAGGCATGTGCCACTGCAGTCGGCTCTCACATTCTCTTTCTTCCCATCAGTTCTTCCCTTCCCTTCAGATTCATCCTTCTAAAGTAATCTTTGGTCACATCAGTCTCTTGATCAAAATCTTTCGTGGTGTCCTGTTGATTACTACTGAGCTGAGTGAAGAGGTGACCTAGCTGCCCCAGTCTCTCATTGTTGCCTCTGGGATGTGGGCCTGTGTGTTGCTGTCCTTGTTCCTGAATGGGTCCTGGGCTTTCCTCTCTCTGTGCTTTTCTTTCTTTTTTGAGGGTGTAGGGGAGACAGAATCTCACTCTGTCATTCAGGCTGGAGTACAGTGGCACAATCTTGGTTCACTGCAAACTCCGCCTCCCGGGCTTAAGCAATCCTCTTGCCTCAGCCTCCTCAGTAGCTGGGACCACAGAAATGCGCCACAATGCCCTGCTAATTTTTGTATTTTTAGTAGAGACAGGGTTTCACCACATTTCCCAGGCTGGTCTTGAACTCCTGAGCTCAAGTGATCCACCTGCCTCAGCTCCCAAAGTGCTGGGATTACCAGCGTGAGCCACTGCACTTGGCCTGTGCCTTTCCTTTTGGATTGCCTGCTGCAATACATGTCTTCACCTCCATATTTTTGACTCCTATCTTTGCTTTCCACTGTCTTTTTCCTGTCCCAACTCCTCCCATCTGCAGCCAGACTTTCAATCCTTCCCATGAAGCTTTTTCCTGGATTCCACCAGTGTGTTCCTTTGAACCAGAGCACTCCATCTCCCTATTGCCTTGGATGTAAAACATGTAAATTATTTACCGAACCGGAATTCTCCTGATCACACTACTTTGGGATAGCATAGTGAGAGGAATGTGAAAGGGGTGTTAATGTGGCCTGCAGAAAAAAAGACTTGGCTTTTTTCTCTTTTTTTAGATGGGGTCTCACTCTGTCACCCAGGTTGGAGTGCAGTGGCACAATCTCAGCTCACTGCAACCTCCGCCTCCTAGTCTCAAAGGATTCTCCCACCTCAACCTCCTGAGGCTGGGAACATAGGCACACACCACCACACCTGGCTAATTTTTTGTATTTTTGGTAGAGAGGGGGTTTTGCTATGTTGCCCAGGCTGCGCTTGAACTCCTAATCTCGGGTGATCCACCCACCTCGGCCTCCCAAAGTGCTGGGATTGCAGGCGTGACCCACTGTGCCCAGCCAAGACTTGTTTTTTTGAGGGAGAATGTTCTATGATTGTTGCAACCATTTGCAAGCAGCTTTCACACATGGTATGTCCTGATTATTCCAAATAGTTGGGATAGTCCAGACTCTCAAAATAATTTCACCTTGCCTGTGCTTCCTGGAGGTCTGGAGAAAGGAGATAGTATGAGGAGGTGACACCTTCTGGCTCCTTCCAGCCTGGCTTGTGCCTGCCCTGGGAACATTGTTCAGAACATGCTAGAGAAGAGAATGTCACAGCCTGACTGTAGACTTCTGGGGATGTGTTTTATTTAAATATGTAAAATATAATAGTTTGGTGTCACTGAAAACACTGGGACTTTTGGAGGAATAGTAGAAGTTCTATGTAGCTTCAGAATGACCCATCAGAAACAACTGTATATGAGTCTTTACTTATATTTGTACCATATTGCTTCCCCCTACATTTTTTTCCCTTTGGAAGCTCTGGCATGGGCCTTGATCCTGTGTTTAAGTGCTGTGTGGGAAGCAGAATTTAAAAGGACTGTAGTAGTATTTCTAAAGAGTCTAACAGGCTACATGTGAGAGAATTTTAGATTTCAATTTAGCAAACATTTGATTTTCTAGTCTTTATGGGGCTGACTGTAAGCATTTGGGAAATTATTGAAGTATTGCTTAGTTCTGTGTAAGTTGGCATGTTGAGGGTTTTTTTTTTTTTTTTTTTTTTTTTGGTTACCATTGCTGTTTTTGTGGGACAGTGGTGATTATATGGGCATCGGGACCTTCAGAAATATTCCAGAATCTATGATATGTTGTATTCCACTTGTGCCAAAGGGGTTTCAGGCTGCCTTTTCATGGCATGTTCACTCCAGAAAAGCTCTAATGCCCATCAATAAATGTCACCCTCATCCTAGGAATTAAATGAAGAGATAATATGTAGTTTTGAAGTTTTGGTGTTATTGGGTTTAAATCTCTAGGACACATATAAACGCACTTGTGGTATTAAATGTGCCGGGTGGGTGATTTCAAGTTCCAGTGGCAGTGGTAATTTTTGCATTTCCTGACTCTTGTGTTTAAATTTGCAGTCTCAACATTGCATCACCATAGGTTTTCACATTTAATGAATATTTATGTTGAACTGAGTTCTATACGAATGTGGTGGTTTCTTACTTGATTATAGCTTGCTGTGTACTGTGGCCAGGAGTGCCCTACAGACAACAGAGTTGGCACACGTCTCAGCATGCCAAGCCCCGGCGGATGTGGTTAGGGACCACGGTGACTGGGGCATTGGTTGCCATACCAACCTTGTTTTTGGAAGGGGAATGCTCTGAAACAGCAATGGGATGGGGGCAGAATAGTTTTGAATATTCCAAGTAAAATTATTCCCTATATGTTCCCTGCAAGAAGATGCTGTAGAAAACTATAATTCTTACTATGTGCTCAGATAGCATGAGTTAATTTTCTTTCTTTTCTTCTTTCTGTCTTTTTTTTTTTTTTTTTAGACAGAGTCTCATTCTGTCGCCAAGGCTAAAGTACAGTGGTATGATCTTGGCTCACTTTAGCCTTGACCTCCTAGGCTCAAACGATCCTCCCACCTCAGCCTCCCAAGTAGCTGGGACCACAGGCTTGTGCCACCATGCCCAGCTAATTTTGTTTATGTTTTCTAGAAATGAAGTCTCAGTATGTTGCCCAGGCTAGTCTCGAACTCCTGGGCTCAAGCGATAGTTAATTTACTTTTGCAAGGCTGTTTTAATTGTCCTGTTGCAAAGGTGTGGAAGTTATATGATGGGCCTTTCATGTGTGAATTTCTTCCCTACTTGTCGGAGGGTAAACAGGGATCTTCTGTCTCTTCCTATTACAGACCCTCTTCTCTCAACTCTTGCCAACCTCCCTTGCCCTCTGGTAACCTAGTGATGACTGATTGGGGGAAGGAGAAGGGAAAGAAAAATAGGAAGGATAAATGGGGGATTCCTCCTCCCCCAGCTCCTTATCTACATTCCTCACTTTCCCCTATACCAGAAAGGGGTTTCCTTGCTCCTCCCTATTGTATATAAGCAAAGACCACAGTCGAAGGTGCGGTCACACATAAGTGGGATGTTAGGATGCCCTGCTCACGAGCTTCGGCAGACAGAACTGGGATGAGAGGAAGGAAACGTCCCTGGCATCTCATGCTGGAATGCTGTTACCTCTTTGCAAATGGTGCCTTGCATGATTAATTCTATGGTACTTGGTGGCGTGCAGTAAAATGTCTGGAAGGGAATTGATTGGGTCTGGTAAGCCAGATGGGAGCCCAGAATGGCAGAGTGGGATGTGACTTGCAGGTGGCATCTGCTGTTCTAGTGCCTCTTTACAGAAGATGACCTGAGCTTCCGGAGGCTGCCACCTGTCCAGGTTCAACAGCTTAGGCAGTCTGGTGTTGTGGAGGGCTTGTCCTCAAGCCTCATCACACAAAAAAAGTAAAAACCCCACCCCTTTGAAAAGAAACTTACTATTTCAGAAGAGGGAGGCGAACCACCGATTTAATCTTCACTTACTGACTTGGAGCCAACTCTCCATTAGATTGTAACCTCCTTCCGGGCAGGGTTGGTGTCTCAATCTTTTTAACATTTTTCAGCCGGGTGTGGTGGCTTACACCTATAATCCCAGCTTTGGGAGGCTGAGGTGGGATGATTGCTTGAGGCCAGGAATTTAAGACCAGCTTGGACAACATAGGGAGACTGTTCCTACAAAAAAAATTTTTTTAAAAAAATTAGCCAGGTGTGGTGGTGCACATCTGTATTCTTAGCTACTTGGGAGGCTGAGGTAATAGGATCACTTGAGCCCTGAAGGTTGAGGCTGCAGTGAGCTGTGGTCGTACCACTGCATTCCAGCCTGGGTAACAGAGAGAGACCTGTTTCTAAAAAAAAAAAAAAAAAAAAAAATTAATATAGAAAACATTCCCCAGTTCAACTTAAAGAGCCTCTTTGTTTGAATTAGGAAAAGCTGTACCTTCCTCAAGATACCTGACTTCTATTTGCTGCAAATCGGTCATAATGTGAATCTAGGATGAGCACAGATCTGAACGGCACCTCCTAGAGTTGTGCAGTGCACAAGGCCAATGCCCAGAAGGCACTCTTCCATCTCCCTGTTGGCTGATGTGGCACCTAAGTTGTTCCCCCTTCTCTAATGCTTCTCCCTCAGCAATTCTGATTTGCTGCTGCTTATTTCTGTAGTCCTAGGAAACCAGGGAACCATGTTTGTTAGAATTGTGTGTAAAGTTAGGGAACAGAGACATGAAGGGGGGGTGTGTAAGTAGTTTAGTATGTGGACTGGTTTGGCTGCTTTTCTGCTTTGTGCTGGCTCTTTGGAGATCAGCTGACTGGAGCACGGAGTCCTCACATTTTGGGGGCATGTAATAAATGGATGGGCGTTGTTTTTTTTTTTATTTTTTGAGACAGAGTCTCACTCTGTCACCCAGGCTAGAGTGTGTAGTGGCACGATCTCGGCTCACTGCAACCTCTGCCTCCCGAGTTCAAGCGATTCTCCTGCCTCCTGCCTCAGCCTCCTGAGTAGCTGGGATTACATGTGCACAACACCACACCTGGCTAATTTTTTGTATTTTTAGTAGAGATAGGGTTTTGCCATGTTGCCCAGGCTAGTGGATAGGCCTTTTATGGTGCAGAAATGGCACCACTATTTTGTGGGTATTCCTAATCACCAACTTTTAAGTTAACTTTTTTTTTTTTTTTTTTTGGACTTAGAGTCTCGGTCTGTTACCCAGGCTGGAGTGCAGTGGCTCGATCTTGGCTCACTGCAACTTCTGCCTCCAGGGCTCAAGCAATTCTCCTGCCTCAGCCTCCTGAGTAGCTGGGATTACAGGTGTGCGCCACCATGTCCAGCTAATGTTTGTATTTTTAAAATTATTATTATTATTATTATTTTTTGAGATGGAGTCTTGCTCTGTCGCCCAGGCTGGAGTGCAGTGGTGCAACCTCGTCTCACTGCAACCTCTGCCTCCTAGGTTCAGGTGATTCTCCTGCCTCAGCCTCTCAAGTAGCTGGGACTATAGGCGCCCGCCATCACACCCGGCTAATTTTTCGTATTTTTAGTAGAGATGGGGTTTCACTGTATTAGCCAGGATGGTCTCGATTTCCTGACCTCGTGATCCGCCCGCCTTGGCCTCCCAAAGTGCTGGGATTACAGGTTTGAGCCACCGCGCCCGGCTAATGTTTATATTTTTAGCAGAGACGGGGTTTTGCCATGTTGGCCAAGGCTGGTCTTGAACTCCTGACCTCAGGTGATCCACCCGCCTTGGCCTCCCAAAGTGCTGGGATTACAGGTGTGAGCTACCATGCTCGGCAAGTTAACTTTCAATAACCTGGTTTGGGTGTAAGTTCTTTTTAGTTCTTCAGACTACAACCTTTAGCCGACTGTATTTAAGAGGAGTTGGGAGGACAGAGCAGTGTTTTTTATTTTGCTATGCAGACACCCAGCATTTGCCAGGCCTTTTTCTTTTTATTTTCTTTTAGATGGGGTCTCACTCTGTTGCCCAGGCAGGAGTGCAGTGGTGCAATCTTGGTTCACTGCGACCTCCCCGTCCTGCGCTCAAATGACCCTCCCACCTTAGTCTGTTGAGTAGCTGGGACTACAGGCGCCCTGCTAATTTTTGTATTTTTCGCCAGGTTCTTTAAGCATGTTGTAAACTTTGTAGAACAAATTGGTTCTGGGTTTCCTTTGATGGGAGAGGCTGCAGAGTGCTGAGTCTGGAGCCAGACAGCTTGGGTTTGAATCTGGCCTTTGGCAGTTACCTGCTGTGGAAAGATGGCATTGCCTCTCTGGATCTCAGTTTCTGCATCAGTAAAATGGAGATAAACTTTTCCTAGTGTTGTTATGAGGATTACATGAGTTACTCACAGTATGCAGTTAATATTTAGTGGGGATGAGGTTGAAGAAAATACATAATTTCATGCTGCTCCTCACATATACCTAACGTTTATGTTGTAGTTCCCAAGTGGTTGGAAATTCTTATTCTAAAATGGTAGCTTATCAAAGTTAAAGGAATCCAAAAATGCCATTTACTGAGAAGAGAAGTGATCATAACATAGGAATTTTTTTTTTTAACATGCTTAGTGCCTTTCCACTTGGACCTAGGTCCCTTCTCCCCTAGTGTGGGGGTTCATGGGCTCCCCAGAGTAGTTCTTAAGCACTTTGCAAGAGGTGCAGGCTGCTCATTTCTCCAATTCCCAGTTCCTTCTGTTTCCTGGGAGGAATGCTTTGCTGCAGCTTCACCTGCTCATCCCTACTCTCTACAGCTGGATCATTGTCCAGGCCTTAAGCTCTGTTAGTCGGGCACGTGTGCACACACAGACACACGCACGCACCGCTGGATGTGAACTCTTGAGTCCAGTGTGTTTCTAGGCCAGCCTGCCTGTTGTTCCAGGTTGCTCCCAAGGAAAGGAGGGTGCTGATTCCTCCCTTGGATCCAGCCGGACGTGTGGAATGCTGCGACATACTAAGGCTGTGCTCTGGGGGCCTAATTACATGGGACTTGTGGCAAGCATAAGTGACTTCAGCGCTTGGTTTGATCCAGCGTGTGATTTTGCCAAAGCAAATACTTTTTAAATCTTAACCCCCCAAATTAGACACATTGACTTTTTCTAAAAATGGGAATGATTGGAGAGCATTATTATTATTTTTTAAATCCCCTCCCCCTCCTGACCTCCCCCTCACCAAGACTGGGCTTTGCATTCCTCTCCTTGAATGGAGAAGGTGAGTTCTGCCTACCTCCCCCTAACATTCCTGAAACTGGGTGCTAGAAAGATGCCCCTTTCTGAAGGTGTGTGTGTTTTCCCCAAGAGGTTCTGCTCCTTCCTACGTCAAGGCCAAAGAAAGGATTTGCCATCCTGATGGAACTTTCCTAACTGGGAACTCGTCCTGGATATCTTGGGATTCTGATCCAGAATGTGTATAGGGAAAACTGTTGGGTGACTTCCCATGGTGACCTTGAACGCGTCTGAGAGGCTCAGCCAAAATTTCTTGTGTGGCCTCTGAGTGAGCTAGCAAGCAAGCGAGGTCAGTGGGCCTTCCCGCTCAACACCCTGTCTCTCTCCTCAAAGTGTCTTGGGTAAAGGGCATACTCACAGGGTGGAATTAATCTGGCATTAGAGAGAGAGCTTGTTCTTATCTTGTCTAAACTGGAAAAAAAAATGCCTTTAAATAAGCAACCTAACCTCACCCCAGAAAACAACTCCTAGTTAACCTTGGCTCCTCTTCCCTAGGCCTCTGTCTTTAAGTCTGAGTGACCTGGTGGGATTGATCAGCTTTGAAGTCCTAAGATGCTATTTTAATACTGTTCTTTTACGTTGCAGGTTTCGAGACTGATTTAACTAGATTCTGGAGGAGCTTACTTTACAGCATTCTTAAGAGCTCGAACAATCTTGAAAGAGTTAAACTCTAATTAGCTCATTCCTAAGGTATTTAATGCCCTTATTAAAACTCAACTGCTCGTTCACTTTTTTCTTTAGTGAATCAGATTTCTTGAGGAGCTGAGCCTTCGCTCCTCAGATCACAGGCTCACATGTTGAAGCTGGCAGTGCTAGAGGCTAGTTCCTATCTGTGTGACAGCATTTTTAATTTAACAGGACCGCCTTTGATGTTCCCAAATATTTATAGGCAGCTTTAGATCATTTCAGTGTGTGCTTTCTTTTTCTTCTCTCTCTCTCTCTCTTTTAACTGGAGCAAAAGTTCTTCCTCATGCAACAGCCTTCCTTTTATCCTGTTTAGTTTATTTTTGTTTCCTTTGCAGCTTTGGCGAAGGCTGTTTGGCTGCATTCACACACACACATGAGATTGACCCTTCTTTTTGCTTCTTTGGTAAAGGCTACCTCTCTGTATCATCCTGCCTGCTTGAGATTGCTTAAGGCACTTCTCTTCATCCCTTGACTTTCTTCAGGCTGAGTTTTTTTCTAATCTGGCTCAGGAATCTGTTCTTTGGCTGACCTGAGAGCTTTCAGACTATCATGGAGACCTGGGCATTGTGTAAAGGTGTCTTTTTTTTTTTTTGAGACAGGTTCTCGCTCTGTCACCCAGACTGGAAGTGCTGTGGAATGATCATAGCTCACTATAACCTTGATCTCCTCAAGTGATCCTTCTACCTCAACCTCCCGAGTAGCTGGGACTACAGGCACTTGATACCACTCCCAGCTAATTTTTTTTTTTTTTCATTTTTTTTGTAGAGATGAGGTCTTGCTTTGTTGCCCAGATTGGTCTCGAATTCTTGGGCTCCGGCAGTCCTCCTGCCTTGGCCTCCCAAAGTGCTGAGATTACAGGTATGAGCCACCTCACCTGGCCTTGAAGGTGTCTCTTTATGGATGGCCAGGCTGTAATATCCTACTCTGCTTGCCAGCATTGACATTGATGGGGCCTAGGCAAGTTGGGATTTACAGTGTATCTTTTGCAGATACTGTTATAACTGGGGCAGGAAATTCAGATAGACAGAATTCTCTCCTGATCATTTCAGGCTTACGCTGTTAGACTTCTTGGCTGAAAATAACAGAGGATCAAAGATTTTGGTTTCAGGGATGGGAAAAACAGGGCTGCTAGGTAGATTTGTTAAGCTATTAGGAGAAAGAAAAAGGAAACTTTGTACCAATCAAAACCAATGATAGAACAGAGGATAGTGCTTCCTCCAGCTTGGCCTCTGGGTAAACTTTCTGCTTGTGAAACAATCCAAATTATTGAGTTCTCAGTTGCTATTACTTACCTGAGCCTGGCAGACAGAAGGCCAGAAGATTTCATGGCTTCTTCCATCCCTGCTGGCTGTGCCTCCTATTACATGGAAGCCTTTTAGTGCTGAAGGTCTCATAAGTGGTTGAAGAAATTTGGGAATGAATGAACACTGTGTGTAAGACACTATTCTTGAGACCTTATACTGTTTTTCTCACTAGATCCTTAAGAGGATTCTGAGCGATAAGAGATTTCATGTCTGTTTCTTTAGATGAGGACACTAAAGTGCAGAGACGTTTATATAGCTAGTGAATGGAGAAGCTGGCCTGGAGCTCAGGACTGTGTCTTATAGCCTCACCATGAGGTAGCTGGAGGCAGGTAAATCCAATGGCAGTCTGCTAACCTCTTAGAACTAAAAAAAAGCCTGTTGAGGCTGAGCACGGTGGCACACGCCTTTAATCCCAGCACTTTAGGAGGCTGAGGCAAGTGGATTGCTTGAGCCTAGGAGTTTGAGACCAGCCTGGGCAATGTGGTGAAACCTCATCTCTACAAAAAAAAATTCAAAAATTAACTGAGTGTGGTGGTGCATGTCTGTAGTTCCAGCTACTCAGAAGATTGAGGCAGAAGGATTGCTTGAGCCTGGGAGGCAGAGGTTATAGTGAGCTGAGATGGCGCCATTGCACTCCAGCCTAGGTGACAATGATACTCTGTCTCCAAAACAAAACAGAAACCTCTCAAGGCTAAACTCTACTGTATGTTGCATTGTGCGAGTTCAGAGCTGACCAGGCTGTTGCCATGTAAAGGGCACAGTGGTGGAGAGTACAGCCCTGGGGCCAGATAGGCCTGTGTTTGCATTTCAGCCTGCTACTGCCAGCTCTGTGACCTTGGCCAGGTCATCCAACCGCTCTGAACCTCTGCTTCTTCATCTATAACATGAGACATGTACGTCCAAAGGACTGTGAAAATTAGATAATATATGTAAGGCATACATTATGTGCTTAACACATTTCAGTTGGTGTTTGTCGCTGCTACAGAATTGTGACTTTCAAAGGGTTCACCAGTCCTGTGAGAAAGCATCAGGTAAACCAGCTATTAGAAGACGACTTGGCAGCTACAACAAGGAGATGTGATGGTGCTGAGTAGGAACCCAGGGCAGAAGCCACTGGCTTGGATTTTTATTTTCTTTCATTCAGCAGATACGTATTAAGTGCTTACACTGTGCTGGCAGAGCCACTGGATCACACTGATTGCTGCCAGCTCCCCCTCGCCTCCCAGTTTTCTCTTTCCCTTCTTAGGAGAATTTGAGCTAAAATGTTAATTGCTACCTGAAGAAAGATTTTCATGGAGTCATTTTCTTTTCTTTCTTTCTTTCTTTTTTTTTTTTTTGTGAAATGGAGTCTCGCTCTGTTACCAGGCTGGAGTGCAGGGGCATGATCTCGGCTCACTGCAACCTCCTCTGCTTCCCAGGTTCAAGCAATTCTCCTGCCTCAGCCTCCTGAGTAGCTGGGACTACAGTCATATGCTGCCACACCCGGCTAATTCTTTTCTCTTTTTTTTTTTTTGCATTTTAGTAGAGACAGGGTTTCACCATGTTGCCCAGGCTGGTCTTGAACTCCTGAGCTCAGGCAATCCGCCCACCTTGGCCTCCCAAAGTGCTAGGATTACAGGTGTGAGCCACCGTGCCTGGCCACATGGAGTCATTTTCACATAAAACGCCAAGGTTCCAAATGGCACAGCCACACTCCCATTTGACCATTTATCTTACATGGCCTTGTGCTGTCCTTCAACTCTCATTTTAATCTTATCTAATTTCCTCTAATTTCTCTGGTCTCTTCTACATGAGAACTTTACGGTCCTTGAGAATGTACAAGCGACTCACCAAGGGAGCAGGTGGTGGCCGCATGGTTTCCCACAGTGCCCAGATGGTGTCCATGCCTTTCATGGTCTGGTTCCATGGGGATTTGTTGATAAGATTTTGCTTTCATTTGGTTTTCCAACCCAGCACCATATTCAGATTTGATTACTGGCACTAGCTTTTTTTCTTTGCAGAGTTTCATTGTCTGAGTCACTGGCTATCTTGAAACATAAGTCCCATTCTCTACACCCCCTTCCCCTTTGCAATCAGTGGGGATAGTTATGTGGTAGATCTTTTTCCCTGCCCACAGCGCATGGTGCAGAGTGGTGTCAGCATACTTTCACTTGCTGAGTTGATTGGTAACATATTTGAATCTAGAACAAAAGATAAAATTGAAAAGCATTTGTGGTTGTCTTTGTATAGTTACAAACCTCTAAAATAGATTTGAGGTCATTTCTATGTCTTTCCTTTTGAATTAGCAAGCAAGCTTTCAGAGGGAAGTGGGTGTTTTCTAAATGCACTATTGATTTGAAGCTAACGTGATGCTCTACTTTTGGACCATAAAAATAATGTTAATTTTTGATTTGACTCTGTTTGGAGGGACCACTGGAATAGGTCATTTATATTCAACTCTGTTATCCATGCTTTCTTTAAATAGCATGTTTAATTTCACATTAAAACTAGCTTCTGTTCAGCTAAAACAACAACTGAAAAGATGGTTCGGAAGAAGGCAAAATGACAGAGAAAATGCAGCATGCAATGGAAATTGGCTGTAAGTCATCTCCATAAGGTGATTGAGAATGAAGTGAAGCCCAGCTTTCTTTCCAAAGAAGCCTCAACAACCCTCTATGTTAACTTACCTTCTCCTGGGAGTCTTGGTGGCCTCCTTTTGTCCTTGGTGTATGTTACATGCCAATCATGCTGTAGAGAAGGCAGTAATATCTAGAAACACATCTTGAACTAGTGTTGGGCCATATGCAAGTCTCTTTTGGTGGGGATATACGAGAGTCACTAACTAGCAACCGTTAGGGAAAAAGAAGTCCAAGAGGGTTGAATTAGTAACCACCGGGGCCTGTACGTGTTGACGTTTGCTTTTTTAAATGATCCTTGTGGCACATCATTTGCCCCATGTCATATGGGGCATGTCACCCCGTTCCCTGGATGTCAAAACTAAGAACAGAAGCAAAATCCATTCTGCATTGACTCTCCTTCTTTAGACTTAGCCGGATTGCTGATTGTGTGGTCAGTTGGATGCAAATTTGCTTTTGCTAAAGAAAAAGAAGGCCTGCTTTAATAATACAATGATAAGACCTGTGCTTTCAGTTTGTGTTTTTTAAAGCGGTGATTAGATCTGTCTGGGTGGAAAGCAAAGATGAAGCTATTGGTCAGGTAGAGACCATTGGTCCCAGATAAGGGCCTGGTGTCTCCGTTGGGTGTTTTTTTTTTTGAGATGGAGTCTCACTTTGTCTCCAGGCTAGAGTGCAGTGGCACGATCTCGGCTCACTGCAACCTCCACCTCCCGGGTTCAAGAAATTATCCTGCCTCAGGCTCCTGAGTAGCTGGGATTACAGCCGCACACCGCCATGCCCGGCTATTTTTTGTTTTGTATTTTAGTAGAGACAGGATTTCACCATGTTGCCCAGGCTGGTCTCGAACTCCTGAGCTCAGGCAGTCCGCCTGCCTCAGCGCCCCAAAGTGCTAGGATTACAGGTATGAGCCACCGTGTCGGGCCTCTGTTGGGTTTTTTAGGCGCACTTGTCTGAAGAAACTCTTTTGATTTTGAGCCACTTTTTAGAGCTTTGAAGCTCTTCCTGATTTTAACTGTTGCTACCTATGGAAAAATTGCTCTTTGGGAATAGACAGCAATTTGGAGCTAACGACTTTTAAGCATGGACCTCTCCTGGGGGCGTGTTGGGCCTGTTTACTAACTTTACTGTGGACTCCACCTTCAGACCAGGATGGTTTTCATTGTATTTTTTTTTCCTCAGAAAATAAACCAAAACTTGCCCTTGCTGATACAGAGTAGAGTGACTGTGCAAATCAGGTCTGCATGCTTATGTTCCTAGAAATGCAGTTCAGTGAAAAGAAAACAGCGCCTCAATGGATCAGATGAAACTTGATTTCACCCAGGCTGGAGTGCAGGGGTGTGATCTCAGCTCACTGCAGCCTCTGCCACCCAGGCTCAAGGGATCCTCCTGCCTCAGCCTCCTGAGTAGCTGGGACTATAGGCGCATGCCACCATGCCTGGCCTTTTTTTTTTTTTTTTTGTGATAGGGAAAGGGTTCTACCATGTTGCTCAGGCTAGTTGCAAACTCCTGGGCTCAAGCAGTCCATTCACCTCGGCCTTCTAAAGTGCTGGAATTACCGGTATGAGCCACCATGCCTGGTCACGCCCAGCTAATTTAATTTAATTTTTTTTTTTCTAGAGACAAGGGTCTTACTATGTTGCCCAGGCTGGTCTTGAACTCCTGGCCTCAAATGATCTTCCTGCCACTGCATCTGGCCTGATTTGTATTTGGGAGCCTCACTTTTTCTATTAACTTTTTTTTGTTTTCTTTTTGAGACGGAGTTTTGCTCTTGTCGCCCAAGCTGAGGTGCAGTGGCACAATCTCAGTTCACTGCAACCTCTGCCTCCTGGGTTCAAGCGATACTCCTGCCTCAGCCTCCTGAATAGTTGTGATTACAGATGCCCACCCCCATGCCTGGCTAATTTTAATAGAGATGGGGTTTCACCATGTTGACCAGATTGGTCTCGAACTCCTGACCTCAGGTGATCTGCCCGCCTCGGCCTCCCAAAGTGCTGAGATTACAGGCATGAGTCACCATGCCCAGCCTCTCCATCAGACTTTGGATCTGGAAGATAGTAAGAAAAAAAGCAAAGTAACTTAGTTCTGTCCTCTCCTAGTGGATGGAAGCAGTCTTGGCCTCTTCCTGATGGCCCACTTTGTTACTGAATTATTGGGTACGAAAGTGAGGTCTGCAACAGGCTTTGGATGTTTCAAGGTGTGTCTGGCTATGGTTTGCTTTCGGAGTGCCAGCCTTAATGTCCTCTTATTTTCTGGCAAGGATTGATGGATGTGGCACTGAATATTTTCTGAATAGTGTTCACAGAATCACTGAGTGAATGCTGACCTCCTCCTGTGTGTCTGTTGAGGGAGGGCTTATGGACCAGTGGGAAAGTCAGATGTGTCCCTGAGATGGTGACAGAATAACATGCATAGGCTGAGTGCCAAATGCCTGAGGCCCAGAGAAAGTGCCTAGAAATCAGAGAAAGGTCTTAGGGGTGGACCTCCAGCTGGACTCTTAAGGAAGATTGGTGCTTGGATTTGCTCCTGCTGGCTCTTGATGTGGGGAAGGCATTTCTTGCCGAGACCCAGGCTAGGCTGGCAACTAGTGGAGGTTTTCTAGCTTGTGTATACCTGGAGGCTGCCTGGCATAGAATGTGCCCATGGCAGGGTGGGGAGAAAGGAGAGGCCAAGTGAGGTGTGGCTGGGAGACAGGAGATCTGCTCTACTCTCTGGTCTGTCATTTAAGTGGGATCTATCGGAGTCAGCCTTTCTGAGCCTCAGTCTCCACATCTGCAAACTGGGCATGGGGCTAGATGAGATTCCTGGAGGGAATCGGGGGATCTGCAGTGGTGCCTCTGAAGGATGTCTGGGGACAGAAACGGGAGTGGGGAAGAAGCACACTAACTGCGGAATTGGGGAGGGCAAGTTAGGGGAGGGATAAGAGGGGCTTTGAATGCCAGAAAAGGGTGTTTGACTTTTATCATAAAGACCAGTGGGTCCCACAGCCAGAATATAGGTGATGTCTATGTGCATGGCCATGATTTTGGTGACCCGACTCCCGCCTGCCCCGTGTGTCCTCCAGCAGCATGGTATGTAATTGCAGCCCTCACTGCACAGCAGTCAGGAGGCTCATTCGGGGGCAGTTTTCCAGCAGTCACTCCTCTCCTGAGAACAGTCTGGAATGTAAGGGAGTAAGTGATGTTCTAGTGACAACCTTGAATTCACTTTATTAAAGATAAATAAATCACATGCCAACTCTGGCCTTTAGCTGTTATTAGTAACAAATTGCTCTCTACCCATGCACTTGACCATTCATGACACCTTAGAAGAAAATTGCTGCTGTGGCATTTGACCTTGGTTAGCACTTTTTTTTTTCTGAGAGTTTTTAAATATATCATGAGTATGTAGAAACTTCTGGGGAGCAATTCCTCAGCTGCCTTTCAAGTCCTGCCCCTAACCCCTCAGTTTGGGCTCCATCTGTTGACTGCCCTGGGTTTCAGAAGGGAGATTGCGAGTATGCTATCTTGAGCCTGCTCCGTTAGGATTAGGCAATAGAGTGATAGGCTGGTTTGGACATTTCTGGTTATTGACAGTCCTACTGTGGCTTCCCCCAAATGAATGTGGAATATATTTTTCTAAATCCAGCCAGTGAGCCAAATGAGCCACACTGGGATAAACTTTGTTTGTTTACAAATTATGTAAGAGAAGGGCCTGGCCATTAAATTCTTCTGTGCCAGAATTCCTACCCCTCTTCAAAGTTGTAATCAAACTAAACAAACACTTTCCACAGGAACTAACTCCCTCCCGAGAAACAGGAGCAGATGCTCCTGGGAGGCCTTCAGCAACTTTGGAATGTTTAAAGTAGAAATATGTAACCAAGGTGAAGTTGTTCCAGAAACATTGCCTGCCCTGGCCAGAACCAAAGCACGTGTCAGCTTTTTTATTTAGGGCAAGAGGTGCAGAATGTATTGGGCCAGTCCAGGCAGAATTTTCTCTAGAATGTTTAATTTTTAGTTTTCATCTTAACCTTGCTTCTCATAGTATCAGCTCCCTATGACCTTTATTCCCTTCTGCTTAAAAAAAGTAACTTTTTCTTTAAGCTTGATCTTATCTCTTATCTTTTAGCTCTATGCTGGATTACATCCGGGGATCAAGAAGCCCGCCCGCCTCTTAAAGCACTCAATTATTGCCTGTCTGTCCCTAGGAAAGATGTCAGCTGTAGCACAAACACTCCAGGGGAGGGAGGCTGAGTCTCACCTTACCTTCATTATTGTCTGGATAAGATAGGGAGAATTGCCACTCTTCATTTTTTTTGGAGATCCACAAAGACCATCAATCTAGGCTCAGGGACATAGTTTTCTTTTCTTTCTTTCTTTCCTTCCTTTCTTTCTTTTTTTTTTTTTTTGGAGACAGAGTTTCGCTTTTGTTGCCCAGGCTGTAGTGCAGTGGTTTGATCTCAGCTCACCGCAACCTCCGCCTCCTGGGTTCAAGCGATTCTCCTGCCTCAGCCTCCCAAGTAGCTGGAATTACGTCGTCCACCACCACACCCAGCTCATTTTTTTGTGTGTTTTTAATAGAGACGGGGTGTCACCATGTTGGCCAGGCTGGTCTTGAACTCCTGACCTCAGGTGATCCGCCCATCTTGGCCTCCCAAAGTGCTGGGATTACAGGCGTGAGCCACCGCGCCTGGCAGGGACACAGTTTTCGAATCCTTGCCGATTTAAGCCTTTATTGAGTGGCTTGATTTATTTTGGCTTGGGAAGTTGTGGATTTTTAGAACATCGGGTACATTTGTATTAAAATAGATGTATACTTTCTTAAGCCAATTGCAGATTTTTCTGGAGTTTGCCCAAGATGAGCTTTTCTCAAGGCATCGCCTGAAGAACAGCAGTCCTGCACAATGTTCTGTGATGAAAGGGTTCTATGAGGATCTATGCTATGCATTAATGGTGGGGCTCAGTATTTGAGAAATATCTAGTTTTCTCTTAGAGATATATTCTGCACAGTAGTGACTTAATGGCTCTGAGAAATTCTGTTGAAGAGCAATCTTTCACTTTATTTAATCTGGCTTCCCAAATATACTTGATCACAGAACTTTTTCTCAAAGGATTCAAGGTGCTAGGGGACATGGAGTGGTGGGTAGGCAGTATTAGGTTAGTTTAGGGTCTATACTGGTTCAGTTGATGTCCTGTTAGATTATGAGGATGGAAGGCCAACACCAAGTTAACTACCAGCTTTTCGCAGGGTCCTGGGATATAGTCATCACCACCTAGAATGAATGGCCTGAACACCTTTGAACTGTGGTAGGACTATTTCTTCCATTTCAGCTTAGATTTGTGGTCTTCTCTATAATTGGGTGACGGGGTATAGGGAGTTGTAGTATAAAAGAACCAAGAAACAGTGCTTCTTTTTGAGGAATTTAATTTCTACTGGAATGGGAAGATTCACGAAGAAGTTAAACAGTACCACCGTCCAAGTAGGTATGAAATAATGTCAAGCAGCCTGTCTTGTAGGCATTTTGTAGTCTGTCTTGTAGACAGGTGGGGCCCTGCAGGAAGCAGGGGCAGCCTTTATTGTGACTTGACTTACCAAGCTGTGGGGACTGTGATGGCAGGCAGATAAGATAGAGGAGTCCCCCCCGACCCCTGCAGTCCTAAATGCCTCTTCATTTGCCTCGCCTCTTTGTGTACTGTACTATGTGTGAAAGTCTCTTAGACTCCCCCCCAAAGTAGACATTTTAGAGTTGGATGAAATGCATGATAAGAACTCCCTCTGGTACTTCCCAAATGTATTTGATCCCAGAACTCCTTTTTCTCAAAGGACCCAAAGTACTGGGGAACATTTGGTTCCTTCTGGAAGGAGAACTCCCTCTGGCTGATCTGCAGGCCCCCACTGCCGGGTTGTCATCCTGGATTTGGGGGTGGCCACCCTCCGTGACTCTTAGGCCTTGAGCTTGGCTATCTGGTTTTGGGGACCTGGTGCCTTGGAAGTGCTGGGCTGAGTTGAATGGAAGTGCATTTGCTGGGTTAGTCTACCTTGGTTAATGCAGGAAAGAGTAGATAGGCTCTGCTGACTCTAGCTGCCCATAGGAAGGATGTGTGTGACATGAGCAGGGCTGAGATACCCCCCATCGAGGTGCTAAGAGGAATCTGAGATGAGGAGTTTAAATTATTCTCCAACTATGTGTCATATTTCATAGACTGTTGACTTAGAGCTTTTTTTTTTCTTTTTTTTTTAACTTTAAAAGTTGGAGGCCAGACACCGTGGCTCACGCCTGTAATCCCCGCACTTTGGGAGGCCGAGGTGGGAGGATCACCTGAGGTCAGGAGTTTGAGACCAGCCTGACCGACATGGTGAAACCCCATCTCTATTAAAAATACAAAATTAGCCGGGCGTGGTGGTGCATGCCTATAATCCCAGCTACTCGGGAGGCTAAGGCAGGAGAATTGCTTAAATCCGGGAGGCGGAGGTTGCAGTGAGCCGAGATTGCACCATTGTACTCCAGCCTGGGCAACAAGAGCAAAACTCTGTCTCAAAAAAAAAAAAAAAAAAAAATTAGGTTAACCTACCTGATGGATATTGTTGGCAGTTGAGCTCTGTCTAGCCTGGGACATTCAGCCTTTTGCCTCAGTAGCTTTTGATGAGGCCCCAGGCTCTGCTGTGCATTAATGGTAGGGCTTAGCCTCAGTTCAGGACCCAATCCCTGCCTTACCCCTCAGCCCCAAAGAGGAGACATTCTCTTTTTGCAGATGCTGATTATCAGAAATCGTTCTTCCTTACACTGAAACAAATTTCTTCTGCTCCTTGGTTCTGGTTCTGTCTTCTAGAGTATGTTAAGTATCCTTTGGTTGCCATAACAAAGTACCACTGGTTAGGTGGCTTAAATGACAGATGTACTTTCTCATGATTCTGAAGGCTAGAAGTCCAGGATCAAGGTGATCAGGGTTGATTTCTTCTGAGGCCTCTCTCCTTGGCTTATAAAGTGATGGTTTTCCTGTTTTCACGTGGCCTTCCATCTGTAACTGTCTGTGTCCAAATTTCCTCTTCTTATAAGGACACCAGTCATATTGTATCAGGGCCCACCTATATGACCTGCTTTAACTTGGTCACCTCTTTATAGACCCTGTCTCTAGGTAGTCACATTTCGAGGTACTGGGGGTTAGGACCTTAACATATCAATTTTTGAGAGACAGAACTCTGGCCATAACACAGAGCCATTAAGACATGATGGCCCTCCAGATTTTTGAAGGTGGTTTTCTTGTCACTTGTTTTTTCCTTGCTGAGAACCCCCAGTTCTTTCCATTCTTCATATGAGATGGTCTTGAAGTCCCTCACCATCTTGGAATCTTCTGGACTTGCCTTAGTTTTGGAGGGACAAAGTAGAATACCTTGGACTACTCGTGATATTATAGATAGAATTCATTCTAATGTCTGCTCAAGCAAACAATTTTGATGTTTTATGAAAAAGATTAAAAGGCTAAAAATTAGACTGTAAAGTTTCAGTAACAGCTTTAAGATATTTGTCTTTAATCTTGCCTGAACAGGTCTGACCACTGACACACGTGCATGGGCACTGCCCCCATACCCCACCACATGCATCCAGTGCTAACTCGATGTCTTCTTTTGACTTAAGCATTTACGTTAGAGTTAGTAAGTGCTCAAGGTCTAAGTTTATTCACCACCCTTCCTCCCTTCCTTCATACTTTTTTAGTTTTAGGAAACCTAGTTGGGAGGGTTTTTTCAAAAGAAAAAATGAATGTAGAGATTTTTATTTTTTTAATTTAAATTAAATTTACTTTTTTTGAGATGGGGTCTTGCTCTGTTGCCCAGGCCAGAGTACAGTGGTACGATCACAGCTCACTGCAGCCTCCGCCTCCTGGGCTCAAGCAATTCTTCCACCTTAGCCTCCTGAGTAGCTGGGACTACAGGCAGGTGCCACTGTGCCCGGCTAATTTTGTTTATTTTTTTGTAGAGGTGAGGTCTCACTAGGTTGCCCAGGTTGGTCGTGAACTCTTAGACTCAAGGGATCAGCCTCAGCCTCCCAAAGTGCTGGGATTATAGGCATGAACCACCATGCCTGACAGATTTTTATTTTTTAAGTGTAATTGCTGTCTGGAGAGCCTAGAAATAACTCAGTTACTGGAGTATAACTCATTTTAGGTTCATAGTCTCATGCCAACTTGTAGTGTAATTAGATTTAAAATTATTAGGTATCCCCTTCACTTTTGGAAATTATTTACTTTTTATTGCCCTTCTGCACCAAAAATTGTGTCAAAAAAGCTCATATGTTTTGTTCTTTGCATTTTCAGCACTTAGCAGAGTGAAGCTTAAAAAAGTTTGTTGAATGACTAAAGGCATCCTCTTAATCATCTTGTGCTTATTTAATCAGGAGCATCCTATTGTCTCTTTGATAGAAATGGCAGCTTGGGGTTTAGGGGTTATTCTGGCCGCTGTCCCTTTTGCTTTTGAATTGTGGAGATCCTCACAAAGAGACCCTCAGTGCTGTTCACTCTTCTGCTAAATTGTGGTCTGTAAGTCCTGATTGATAGTTTTGACAGGCTTTCTCTCCTTACCGTAGTGTCTTTAGATGGAGTGTGACGCTCTTGGAGTTCCTTTCTTTGAAGATACTTTGACTATACCGCCCAGGATTTCCAAATTGTAGCCTTTAGATGCCTGGAGCCCTGGCCCCACACAGCTGTTAGGCCCCTCTATTCTGGAGGCCCGACAACATTAAAAATACCAACTATTTATAGCATACTTTTCAGTGTCAGTAAATTATAGGATGCCCTTGCCAGTGGATGGGGTGAACACTCATCTGCCTGCCACTGTGTGATTGCCTAGAAGCGTTGGCCAGGTGGCAGGAGCTCAGCCCCACCTGAATGCTTCCAGGTCCTCACCTGGCACTCCCACAGGAAACTGAGGCCTGCCAGGATGTCTTAGGGTTTTAGTAGAGTCCATGTCCTTTGTGATGGAGTGGTTGAAGATTACAAACACAGACACACACACACACAAAAGACACCTAGGTATGTGGGCTCTTAAGAGAAGCCCGTTCTGATCTAACTGCCAACTCCCCAGGTGGCTGTGTTGTCAGCCATCTGTGCACAGAAGTTTGCTGCATCACTGGTGAGCTGGGGAGTGTCCTGTGCAATGTCCACTTTATCTTACTAGGAAGGATCCCCTCGTTTCAACAAGGTAACTGAAGAATGTGAATCTAAATTTGGGTAAGATATATTCTCTGTAGGGTGAAGAATTTGAAGAGTATATAAAAGCTCTTATAGCTGGGTGCCTTTAGTCCCAGCTACTTGTAAGGTTGATGCGGGAGGATCCCTTGAGCCCCGGAGTTTGAATCCAGCCTGGGCAATAGTGAGACCCCCTCTCTTTAAAAAGAAAAAGAGGCTGGGCGCGGTGGCTCACGCTTGTAATCCTAGCACTTTGGGAGGCCGAGGTGGGCGGATCACGAGGTCAGGAGATGGAGACCATCCTGGCTAACACGGTGAAACCCCGTCTCTACTAAAAATGCAAAAAATTAGCCGGACGAGGTGGCGGGCACCTGTAGTCCCAGCTACTCGGGAGGCTGAGGCAGGAGAATGGCGTGAACCCGGGAGGCGGAGCTCGCAGTGAGCCGAGATCTCGCCACTGTACTCCAGCCTAGGCGACTGAGCAAGACTCCGTCTCAAAAAAAAAGAAAAAAAAGAAGAAAAAAAAAGAAAAAGAGCTTTTAAGAAGGCCAAAAGGACCTAGGGTCTTTATCTTCCCTCAGCTGCCCCTTGGAAAGGATCTCCTGGCCTGCCATTCAGAGTACACGGTGAGGGGAGGCCCCCTCCACAGGGTACTGTTTAGAACAGGCTCAGTTGTTAGAACACTGCTGAGGGCGTTGTGTCCCCTGGCCACCAAGCCAAGTTGGACTTTTAGGGACAGGTTTTGTGGTGGTAGCTTTTGGATTCTTCACTTCTTTGCCTGGACTGAACAGTGAGCAGTGCTAAAGAGGCCTGTTCTGTTAGCTGGAGTTTCCATTGAAGTGCTAACTGCTGGATCCTTTGAACCTCTAGCCTGGGAGGGTATTTATAACTAGCTGTTTGCGTGCTTAGAGGAACTGAAGTCCTGCCTTTCTGTAGTGGTTTAAGAGCCGTGCCCTTGGTGTGGGCTGAAAGGGCAGGCCTGGCGAAGTGTGGGGACTCAAATGCCCAACTCCCCACGACCTTGTTTGCCTTCCCCCTGCCCTGCCAGCCCAGCGGACCTTTTAGGGTTAACTTCTCTGCTTTGGAAGCAGCTGGCCAGTTTACACTCCTCCCTGGGCTGTACAAAAATACTTCCTTTGAAGTGTTAGGAGAAGCGGTGAAGGGTAAAACCTGGTGAAGAATAAAACCTGGAGTGGGGCTTGAATGCACTTCTCTTCCAGGGAGTTTGCTGGGTGACTGAGCCCCACAGCCTTCCTCATAACCTATAGGGCTGAGTGGTTCTCCTCACATAGTTACAACTTGGAGCCTAGTTGCAGCTGGCGTGCGCGTGTGGGTGCGTGTGTGTGTGTGCACACGTTTATGTATGTGTATCTGCATGTGTGCATGCGTGTGTGTGTGTGTGTTTGTGTGTTTGTGTAAAGTCTCCTCAAAAGGAGTATTTCTCTTGAGAGAGAGAATGCAGCCACCAAGCTTGCCTGGTAGCTGGAATCCCTTTGAAGGCACTTTTCCCTGGGGCAGAGTAGGGGTAATATCCTGGGGTATGTGTGAAGCTACAATGTTTCTACTTGGTCCTAAAGCAGCCAGCCCTGTTCTTGCTCCCTTCTGGGGCAGGAAAGATGCCACTGATCCCATCTCTGATTCAGGTCAAAGCACAGCAGCCTAAAAGAATGCTGGGCTTGAAGTCAGTGGTGCTGGACTTCTCTTAACCTTGGGTTTCCCTTCAATAAAGTTGGGCTGGTGGAAATATCGGATTGGGGCACCTTGAGAAAGTGCAAGACACTTCTCTAATGTAAGGCCTGCAGTTGAGCAGAAATGGCATTTAGGATAAAGAGGCCAAAGAGAAGAATGCCAGAGCAGAAATGAGACGGAACAAAGCTTGAATGTCTTCTTAATCCTTGAGTATTTGCAGCCAAGGAAGGGTTGGGGCGAGATGGGAGGAGAGGCAGCTGTTATTTTCTAGAGAAGAATGCCAACCTGTTTCTCCCCACAGAGGGGGCCACACAAGTTCTTTCTGAACCGGAGTTTGTAGTCCCTTCCTTCCTGAAAAATGCCTTCATATGGATTTCTTATATCTTATTATACTACTTCCTATCTCCCTTAGACAAGGAGTGTCCCTTAGATAGATCTAAAATAATACCATAGAGCTAACATTTATTGTTGGCTTTTGCTAGGCATTGGGTTAAGCACCCAACATCAATGATCTCTTTTATTCCTCATAACAGCCCTGTGCTGGTAGCTGCTCTTGTCCTCATTGAATAGATGAGGAAAGGGAGGCTGGAAAAAGTGAAACGACTTATCCAAGGTCCTCTTACCTACTGATACAGGTATGGAAATACAGACCTGGTTAGGCTTTTAGTCCCTTTACTTTTTTTTATTTTTGAGATGGAGTCTTGCTCTGTCACCCAGGTTGGAGTGCAGTGGTGCAATCTTGGCTCACTGCACGTCAGCCTTCCGAGTAGCTGGGATTACAGGTGCGTGCCACCATGCCCGGCTAATTTTTGTGTTTTTAGTAGAGGTGGGGTTTCACTGTGTTGGCCAAGCTGGTCTCGAACTCCTGGCCTCAGGTGATTCGCTCGCCTCAGCCTCCCAAAGTGTTGGGCTTACAGGCTTGAGCCACCGCACGTGGCCTCATTTACTCTTAATAGGTATGTTACAATATGTGATGAGGGATGAAATTTAATTCTGTGCCCCAAACCTTATCAGAAGCTGTTTTTAAGGAAAGAGGTGAAACATTGAACTCTGTTCATTCTGGCTGTTTTGACCCATGTTATATTCATCAGTGGACTTTTATTTTATTTTTTGAGATGGAGTTTTGCTTTTGTTGCCCAGGCTGGAGTGCAGTGGCGCGATTTTGACTCACTGCAACCTCCGCCCCCTACCCCGGATTCAAGTGATTCTCATACCTCAGCCTCCCAAGTAGCTGGGATTACAGGCACCTGCCACCATGCCCAGCTATTTTTTGGGTACAAACGGGGTTTCACCATGTTGGCCAGGCTGATCTCGAACTCCTGACCTCGGGGGATCCACCCACCTCCGCCTCCCAAAAGTGTTGGGATTACAGGTGTAAGCCACCGTGCCCGGCCTATTTTTTTTGTTTTTGTTTTGAGACAGAGTCTTACTCTGTTGCCTAGGCTGTAGTGCAGTGGCGCAATCTTGGCTCACTGCAACCTCTGCCTCCCGGGTTCAAATGATTCTCGTGCCTCAGCCTCCTGAGTAGCTGGGATTGCAGGTGCCCACCACCACACCCAGCTAATTTTTGTATTTTTAGTAGAGACGGGGTATCACCATGTTGGCCAGCCTTGTCTCGAACTCCTGACCTCAAGTGATCCACCTGCCTCGGCCTCCCAAAGTACTGGGATTATAGGCATGCGCCACCGCGACTGACCAGTGGACTCTTATTGATCAGTTATATTTCAATACACATGAGTGTGTTTTGCCTTGTGGTTACTGAAAAGAAACTTTTCTTACTTCTCATTTTCTGTGTTGCCTTTACAACAGCTATGCTTTTTTCCCTCTGATTAGAAAGGATTGGGAGGATGGCTGCTCTGTAACTGCAGCTTTGTTACGGTTGAAGGTCTTGGTGTCGCGGATTGATGGGTAGCCTGAACCCCTTGGAATCCTTAGCTGTAGGCTTTGGTCTTTCCCCAGACTAGAACCAGACTTGGCACTTACTTCAAGGGGCTTGAGATCCTGTGCTTGACCCTCCTTAGCTCATGGGGGAAACCAAGGCCTGGGAAAGTTTGAGTTTGCCACCAGTAACACACGGGGCTAGACCTAGGGCCAGGCTGGCAGGTTCCCAGCCCACTGGCCACATGCTTCTCCTTTTCACCTGAATTTCAAACAGGAGGGAAGATGAAAGGAGTATAAATGACCAGTCAGAGGAGTAGGAGGGCTCTCATTTGCAGTTAGTTTCTTTTGATCTTCACCCCATTGTTTAAAAAACCCCCACCAAACCACAACTGGTAGCATGAGCACATGCTTCCCTCTGGTTCATTGAGGGGCAGTGATTTCTCTTTTAAGTGGGAAGTCCCCCCCACCCCTAGTGGTCTGTTTCACTTAGGGCCCCACACCACCTCTCCCATTCTGCTACTCAGCTGCCAGATGCCGTGCTCCCCTTCACAAATCTTTTAGAGCTTTTTACAGCTTATAGGATGGAGTCTAACTCCGCCTTCCCCTAATATTCTAAAGCCTTTGACATTTTGTGCCCAGTCTGTCTTTACAGTTTGGCATCCAATCACAGAGCCCCTTGCCTCTAGTCAAAGGGCTCCTCCGAACGAGCTTTGGCCTTTATTTGCATCTTTGCCCACATACTGCCCATCTTTCAAGGCTACCGCCTCCAGGAAGCTCTGTTGGACTAATGCAGCAGCCAGTTGCCTCTGCTGCCTCTGAACCTGAAACAATCTGGTCTGGCAACTCATTTGATGCTTAATATTATTTTGTGTTGTTTAATTTGTAGATGTGTCTGTCTCCATAACTAGATTGTAAGCTCACTGAGGTCAACAGCATGCCTTCTGAACTGCTTTGTATTCCCCTCTGAACTGCTTCGTATTCCCCCACAGCATTCCATAGGGCCTAGGTTGGATGCTGTGCAAAGTTCTGGGACTGAAATGCTGTCATCTTTCTAACTGTTAATAGGAATGGAAGAAATGAGTTTCCCCAAAAAGGAATAAAATGATTAACTAGAGAGATTTTTAATAGCATCTGTGCTATGTTAAGATTAATATATAGGTTGAGTATCCCTTATCCTAAATGCTCGGGACCAGAAGTGTTTCGGATTTTAGAATATTTGCATATACATAATGAGATGTCTTGGGTATGAGACCCAAGTCTAAACATGAAATTCATTTGTTTCATATACACCTTATTCACATAGCCTGAAGGTAATTTTATACAGTATTTTTAATAATTTTGTGCATGAAACAAAGTTCCTGTTAAGTACTTATGTGTGGAATTTCCACTTGTGGTGTCATGTTGGTGCTCAGAAAGCTTGAGATTTGGAAGCCTTTTGGATTTCATGTTTTTCGGTTAAGGATGCTTAACCTGTACTTTAAATCGGGTTGAATCGGGAATTTTAGTTTGTTGTAATTTTTTTTTATTCGTGTAATTTTGCTGGCAAACAGTCTATTGTGAAAATTTCGACCTAGACCCCTTCAAGATGAAAGTAAATAAATGCATGTTATTTAAAATTTGCTGTTGTTGCTATTCAGCACCCTAGATGCCTGTTTACTTTTTTACTTTGTTGTTCTTACAACTTTTTCTCTTTCTTGGATCCCTATTCACACTGTTACAATTGTGTTCTTAAACATACTTCTAATCTTTTTTAGCTATTATGATAATATATTTTGTTTTCTTGACCCTTTCTGTAGTTTGTTAGGTTGATGGCCTCCACTGGAATTTTAGGTTTGACCTCCCAAAGGTGGATCCACCTGTATGGAAAAGATTTGTTTTCCCTCTCCATCCCCTCCCAGTCCCTTCCTCTGCGTTCTGGCCTTGGGTGTATGAAATTCTGGCCTTGAACACACCTAACAGTCCTGGCCATGTCCGTTTCCCAGTTAACTCTTTTGTGCCCGATCTACATGTGGCATGTTCTGCCACAACTGTGGGTGGAATCATGCTTGTGCCCCCATATACCCTTTTCTTTCTTAGTATTTTTTCTTTTCTTACTCCTGAGTTAAACATGTAGCAGAAGAAGTGTAAAGACCCAGGGCCAGCATGAATAGTGCTCCGTTTTTAAGATGTGGAAACCGGCTTGGAGAAGTTAGGTGACTTATCCAATGCCGTACATCCAGTAAGGAGAAAAACTGGCCTTGTGACATAGCCCAGGGATGTGCTGTGCCCCGTGATGGCTCCATATATTGGTGTTGGGAGTTCAGTGGCTCATCAAGTGCCTGTAGCTCTTAAAGGAAAGGAGTTGATAAAATGAAGCAACCTGGGGCACTTACTCTAGGGACCATTTCTAATCTGATTTCTGTTAGTGGATTTTTGAGAGTGGGTTATTGTATTTCCTCCTGGTCTGGTGTGTTCATGGGTATTTTTCTGGAGAGATGGACTCTACATCCCAAAACTGGTGAGGATTCCCTGATAGAGGTGCCGTTAATGCCCCTCCCCATGCAGGGTTTATACTGGAGAAGCTGTGTCTGTGGCCTGCACCCCTCTGGAAGCTCCAGTGAGTGTCCTGGGGATACATTAGGAAAGTCAGATGTGATCTACCCTCACACCCGCCAGTCTCAAATGGCTTTTTTTCCTTCGTAAAAGTCAGCGAGGAATAAACTAAAAATAGCAGAGGGTTAGAGATTCCTTTTTTTTTTTCAAGCTCTTGTAGGAAATGTTACATGTGGACTCCAATAGATAGAACGAACATGTTTTGTATACACCGTCCCTCCATATACTCACCATCACCCAGAATAGTTGTCAACGCCTGGCCCCGCTTGTTTCACTTACACCCCCATGCCACCCCCATGTTATTTTGAAGCAAAGCCAGCCATATCATTTCCCCCTCCCCGTAAATATTTCTAAAATAACTATAAAAGCTTCTTTTTAAAAAAGCATGATCTCTAGGCTAATCCCACAAATGTTAAGCTAGTGATGTCCCCTTCCAAGGGGCAGCCCCGCACTCCCTAAGAGATGGTGTATGTGTTTGGCAGCTCATGCACTGGCAGCCAAGTCTGGAGGCTGGGTCTGGGGTGGAGCCCAAGTTGGGTGGGGGACCGAGCAGGCGAGGCCACGGCTCTGCGCTAGCCGGGCAATCATGATGATCTCGGATCCCGCGTGGGCGCTGTGATGGTATCGGCTTTGCCCCGGGCGGGAACCACAAGATCAAAGGCGCCGCACACCGGGGCGCTTCAAAGCCGGTGGAGCAGCCCGGATTGATGCCCAGAATGAGAGCTCTCTGCTGATGTAATCGTAGCCTGTGAGACAGGTTCTTTTTTTAATTTAAACAAAGACACCCCTTGTTTGTTTAGCGAGGTGAAGCATGTGTTGCAGAGGGCACACAGCCTCTGTAGGGCTCCACTCTGGCCTGGTGGGTCCATGATAGGGCAGGAATGCTGCAAATGACTAGAATTTTCAGGTGGATTCGTAGATTTTCCATAAAAGACAACCTGCTTCTGTTAAGAGTAATTTTTTCTCCCTTTTTTAGTATAGTCAGGCTTGTTCTCAAGTGACTTTCCTGAAATACCGAAAGTGCTTTCCTCTGATGGGGTTGTCAGGCTTTGGAACACACCTGGTTAGCTAGCTAGGAATTCAGATCAAAAAGTAGGTAAGCAGCCAGGGCATGGTGGCTCACGCCTGTAATCTCAGTGCTTTGGGAGGCTGAGAGGATTGCTTGAGCTCAGGAGTTCAAACCAGCTGTGGCAACATAGTGAGACCCCATCTCTTAAAAAAATTTAGCTGGGTGTAGTGGTGTGTGCCTGTAGTCCTAGCTACTTGGGAGGCTGAGGTGGGAGGATTGCTTGAGCCTACAAGTTCGAGACTACAGTGAACTATGATTGCATCACTGTACTGCAGCCTGGGCAACAGAGCAAGACCTTGTCTCTAAAAAACATAGTAATAAATAATAATTTTTAAAAAGTAGGCAAGAGGGCTGCCTTTGGTCAGTCTTTCCTTGGGTCTAGAAAGGAAGCTCATCTGTCCCTTCCCTAGAGTATGTGAGAGGCTTGCCCAAGACTGGTAGTCAGATCCTATCCTGTTGGAAGGAGACAGGGGTCTCCAAGAATATGGCTGAGTGCCAGGATCACCACCACCCCTAGCCTGAATATTCTCCCAGCCTCTGTAAAAATCATAGACATGTGGCTGATTTTTCTGGGTGTTCCCAGTTAAGGTGGTATCCCTGCCTTTAGTAGTTGATCAGTACACAAATCAGTAAAACCCTGTACCATACATACCTCCAAGAGTGAAATCGTGGTCATATTCTGTTCTTGCTTAGTAAATTCTTCTTGCTTAGTAAATCTTGCTGACAGATAGATGAAGAAGCCTGCCAAACTGAGTCAGCTTGTTGGATGCTGAGTTCCTTCCCAAGATGTTCCCTACATCAGAATTCAGGGTCAGTGGGGTCTGAGGCACTCTACTTAACTTAAGTCATAGTGACTAAAGTCCACTTCAGCATCTTTTTTTTTTTTTTTTTTTTTTTTTTTTTGAGACGGAGTCTCGCTGTGTCTCCCAGGCTGGAGTGCAGTGGCGTGATCTCGGCTCACTGCAAGCTCCGCCTCCCGGGTTCACGCCATTCTCCCGCCTCAGCCTCCCAAGTAGCTGAGACTACAGGCGCCCGCCACCACGCCCGGCTAGTTTTTTGTATTTTTAGTAGAGACGGGGTTTCACCATGTTAGCCAGGATAGTCTCGATCTCCTGACCTCGTGATCCACCCGCCTCGGCCTCCCAAAGTGCTGGGATTACAGGCTTGAGCCACCGCGCCCGGCCACTTCAGCATCTTACAGATGTCCCAACCAAACCCAGCATGTGTAAAACCAGATTTCTCTTCTCTCTACAAACCTGTTTCTGTTGGGTTCTTTTGTTACGCCAGCTAAAAAGCTGGTGTCATTCTAAACTGTTTATCCTCGATGAGGCGTCCCCTTCTCTCGCCCCATTATGCCTCTACCCATGCACATTGAATTGTCTGTAAGCTACTGGAAGGTTTTTTCCTTCCCTTTTAAACTACAAACTAGGTTTCCCCCATCTTCTATAAAAGCAGCCCCCAATATTGTGAATTTCAAACATGCAGGAAAAGTGAGAGTTTTGCAGTCATCCCCCATATACCCACGATCTATATTCTACCGTTAACACTTCACTGTACTTGCCTTCTCACATTTTTATCTGTCTGTGCATGTGATGGTTTTTTTGGGTTTTTTTGAGACAAGGTTTCACTGTGTTGCCCAGGCTGAAGTTCAGTGGAGCAATCATGAATCACTACAGCCTTAACTTCCTGAACTCAGGTGATTCTCCTACCTCGTGGTGGGTTTTTGATATTTGAAAACCAAGCACATGGGGGCTGAGATGTTTTAATGGATGTGACAGAGTATGTAAGGTTCCCTTTTTAATTTGGTTTCTATCACTTTTAGATCCAGGTCTCCCCTTCTCTCCCTATCTACTGCCTCCCCCTTCATCCCCACCCCATTCCCTGGCTGGGAATAGCCCTAGAGAACTGGTTTCTTTATTCAGACACTCAAGGGGGAACCCAGGAAGTTGCAGTGCCTGGAGGACCACCTGGTGCATGGAGTTTGCTGTGGAGACCCTGTTGTGTTTGAATGACTTGCCCTCTCACATTTCCTAAAGCCTACTGCCCCTCCTTCATCTTGTCCCTCTCTTTGCCTTCTAGTGGTATGGCCTTGTGGCTACAGTGAGCATGTGCACATTCTGTTCAGAGACTGTAGCTTTTTGTGCAGTGGAGTGGGGGTGCTACTGTAGAGCATGGAGCAAGCCAGCTGGGTGGAACTCCTGGTGGGTTTTAAACAAATTGGTTTGAAAAAAAAAACTCTAAACAGTATTTTGTTTTTTTGATTGATTGATTTTTTTTTTTTAAGAGATGGGGGGGGTCTCTCTGTGTTACCTAGGCGGACCTTGAACTCCTGGGGTCAAGTGATTCTGCCATCCTCAGTCTCCCCAGTAGCTGGGATTATAGGCACGCCACTGTGGCTGGCTTTTTAATTTTTTAAATTTTTTTTATTTTTTAAAGTCAATAAAATGGGCCAGGCATGGTGGCTCACACCTGTAATCTTTGCACTTTTGGAGGCCGAGGTGGGCAGATCACCTGAGGTCAGGAGTTGGAGACCAGCCTGGCTGGTGAAACCCCGTCTCTACTAAAAATACAAAAATTAGCCGGGCATGGTGGTGCATGCCTATAGTCCCAGCTACTCAGGAGGCTGAGGCAAGAGAATTGCTTGAACCCGGGAGGCGGAGGTTGCAGTGAGCCGAGAGCGTGCCACTGCACTCCAGCTTGGGCAATGAGCAAAACTCCATCTCAAAAAAAAAAAAAAAAAAGTGAATAAAACAAATGGCTGGGCGCAGTGGTTCATACCTGTAATTCCAATACTTTGGGAGGCTGAGGCAGGAGGATCACTTGAGGTCAGGAGTTTGAGACCAGCCTGGTCAACATGGTGAAACCCTGTCTCTACTAAAATACAAAAATTAGCTGGGTGTGGTGGCATATGCCTGTAGTCCCAGCTACTCGGGAGGCTGATGTGGGAGAATCACTTGAACCTGGGAAGCAGAGGTTGCAGTAAGCTGAGATCATTTCACTGCAACAGGGTGAGACTTCGTCTCAACAACAACAACAAAAAAGTGAATAAAACAAGTTCCTTTTCTTTTTTTTTTGTTGAGACGGAGTCTCGCGCTGTCGCCCAGGCTGGAGTGCAGTGGCGCGACCTCGGCTCACTGCAAGCTCCGCCTCCCGGGTTCACGCCATTCTCCTGCCTCAGCCTCCTGAGTAGCTGGGACTACAGGCGCCCACCACCGCGCCCGGCTAATTTTTTGTATTTTTAGTAGAGACGGGGTTTCACTGTGGTCTCGATCTCCTGACCTTGTGATCCGCCCGCCTCGGCCTCCCAAAGTGCTGGGATTACAGGCGTGAGCCACCGCGCCCGGCCAACAAGTTCCTTTTCTTGAGATTATCAGTGTAAACTTGAGTTTTGGCTGAGTGGGGGCATTCCATCGGACTTGGCAAAGTCAGCTTATCTGAAATGTTAACCCTTTCATAGAAAGGCTTTAGCTCTCACTTGTAAACCTGCTCAAAGCGCGGGGCATGGTGGCTCACACCTGTAATCCCAGCACTTTGGGAGGCCGAGGCGGGCGAATCACGAGGTCAGGAGATTGAGACCATCCTGGCTAACATGGTGAGACCCCGTCTCTACCAAAAAAAAAATAATAATAAAACAAAACAAAACAAAAAAAACCCGCTCAAAGGGTTCGGGAAGCCCAGAAAATTTTGACTTATATATTAAATGAGTATGTTTTGCAAAGTTAAGATGAGCTACAACTTGTTGCACTTAGACTAGCTTTCTATGAACTGTTTTCTTTTGCTTTGCTTTGCTTTGTATCCCCTCCAAAACAAATTAATATGTGATTGTGTGTTTGTATGTGTGTCTACGTATGTGTGTGTAAAGTCTTTTAGAGTAGAAGCAGCATTCATCATCTTTACTGTTGTAGACCTGTCCGGCTCCTGTTCACAAGGTAACCTGATTCTTAGAACAGACTAGATTCACAGAATAGATAAGCTCTTTCTCACATGGCAGCGAATTTTAATTCCAGTTGGTGGCTTCCCTGCTTACAGGAGCTCAGATAGATTTCTCTTTTACTGTGCGTGTATGTGTGTCAATATGTGTGCATGCATGAGCGTGCATCTTTAGGAGCATGATCTGACTTTGCATTGGGCTCCTGTGGCTTCCAGGATGCCAAGAGCTCTGTGACTTGAGCTACCTGAGTAGTGAATCTGCTGACTGTGCCTTTTGTGCCGGTATTGTGCCTATTGTATTTTGCTGTAGCTATAGAAGGCAGCTGCACAGGCTTTAAATAATGAAGCCAAGACCACTGTCTCCAATTTGATTCTGTTTAGAGACCATTTTTTGTACCGTCTAGAGCCAGTGATAATTGCAAGCTGATCTCCCAACCTTCTCTTTTGGTCTGTATTTAATTTTTGCCCAATCCTTTTTAAATTTTATTTTTTAAGTGTTTAAACCCATAGAAAAGTTGAATGAATAGTTAGTGTGTGTGGCAAAATGTTAACAGTTGCTTGATTTGTGTTCTCTGTTACATACACTTAGTTTTGATTTTTTTACCCACTTTTTTACTCACTTTTTAAAACCACCTTTTTAGGCTAGACTATTTGAAAGTTGCCAACATCATGACATTTCACGCCTTAGTACTCCAACATGCATACATCTGCTAAGACCAAGGACATACTCCTAACTGCTGTGTCATTATCACACCTAAGAACTTGACATATTTAAATTTCTCTGATTGTTCTGGAAATGTCTTTTATAGCTGGCTTTAAAAAATTCAGGACCCATGCAGGGTTCCCATAAGGTATTTAAACTTTTAAAATATTTATACTGAATAGATGCACAGGTCCTATAATGCTAACAGGAGGCAAAATACAAGGAAAGATTTCTCTCACAATTCTACTACCACAGTTTCAAACCAGTTTCTTTTTCATCTCTCTATTCTTTAAAAATGAGGCTTTGGACAGATTTTCTTTAGTTCACTTTCCTAACCATCCATGAGATAAAAAAAGAACACTGATCAAGACTGTGGTGCTGTTTCACTGCATAAGCACATATTGTGGTCTTTGAAAGTTCTTGCTGAGAGATTTGGAGTTTTATTAAGAATACCAGGAAGCCAGTGGCCTTTGAGTAATGTTTGAAACAAGAGGGAAGAAATCAACTATTGCTTTTGTTTGTTCAAAAGCTGACTTTATTGATGATATAACAGTGTCTGTAGGTCTTGGGATTCCTTTTTCCTTACTTTAAACGAGGTTTCTCCACCTCGGCACTGATGCTATTTGGAACTGGATAATTTTTTTTGTTGTGGCTCCTGTCCTGTGCATTGTAGGATATCAAGCCACATCCCAGGCCTCTACCCACAGGATGCCAGTAGCAAAACCTCCTTCCCAGTTATGACAACTAGAAATATCTCCAGACACAGCCAGATGTCCCCTGGTTGGGGGCGGGGGGGGGGGCAAAATTGACTTCATTTGAGAACTATTGTTCTAGAAATTCTTTAGGAGTAACTTGAGATTGACTGTGTTACTGATAAATATCTGCAGAGGGACATTTTCTTTTATAATAAGCTGTATCCCAATTTGAAAATCCAGAAGTGTCTAGATGTCCACTGGCCAAGGGATTGAAATCACTTGGCAGATGACAACTGAGTGTGTGCCTTTTCATGATTTTCACACTTTAGCAGAAGCCTTGTTATCTGATACTGTTGGGACCTGTAGGTGGTTGGGTAATTGAAAAGGTCAGTTAAGTTGAAGCAGGGAATGATTTAAAAAGAATCATCATTTGAAATTAAGTTTTAATTAAAGCTTATAAAAGGACATTCAAGCTCAGGCCTTTGTGAATAGGACCACAGATATGCACTCCTTAGAGTCTTACATTAACCTCAACCTTGACGTATCATTTAAAACATTTCTCTCTGTTTGATAAAAAATAGAAATCAAAAACATTTAAAAAGAAAAAATGAAAATGTACATTTCTGATGGGTTTTTTATTTGTTTTTTCAAAGCAGAGCAAATACTTATAAACACTTGTAAAGCTATCAGGAACTATCTAGAATCTTGCTTTTTTTTGTCTTCAAAAGTTGCACTTAGCTCTCAGGTGTTTTTTTTGTTTTTTGTTTTTTGTAGTTATTTGCCTTCATTTAGTCTTTCTTTTCGAAGTATATTCAACTTAGTGTTCATATAATAAAATTGTATATTTTGCATTGCTTAATATTAAAATCAGTTACATAACTGTAGGAGGTGAGTCTGCATAAACAGATCTAGAAACACATATAGCTCAGCTGGTGGGAGCAGTGGTGTGTGGAGGTACTAGAGTAGTTTCCCAGCCAGCAGTCTGCAGTGTGTGCAGGCTGAAGTTATAGGTCTGCTAATAGCCCCTGCCGTATTCTGAAGTTCATGGAAAGGCCCCCAGAGGATGGTTCCAATTTGAGAGTCGGAAGATTGGGTTCAAACCCTGGTTCTGTTGCTTTCTCCATGGTTTTGGGACAAGCCCATCAGTAGCCACAAGCCTCAGGTTCCTTATCTGTCAAATGGGAATGATAGTAATGCTTGTCTTGACTACGGAGCAGGTTATCCTGCAGGTTACACACAGGCCACATAACAGGAAATGCCTTTATAAATGTTCCATGGCACACTAGTATGTTATTAATGAGCTGGTTATTGCTGAACCCGAGATGTGCACTTCTGAGAATGTGTTAGCTAGCCTTTGCTCTTTAAGCACAGAGCACTTGAGCCTCACAGTGAGAGATTTAGGTCAGAAGAGGAACGGAGGGGGCCTTGCTCAATGCAAATTTATACCCACTCTTGCAGAAACAGCTTTGGGCTCCTGCCATGCTGAAGGTGGAGGCACATCACATGGCTGGGTCTTTGTCATAGGTTTTGCTTGAGTGGAGATTACTGACTTCTCAGTGATAAACCCAGCGAGCAGGCAGGGAGTGAGAATACCAAGGGTTTGGCCAGAGTGTAAGAGGCAGCCAAGGTTCTCATCACAAGTCCGTTACCCATGCTTTGATGTATATACAAAGTGAGTGACATCGTGAAGATTGTGCCACCCTGGAGGAGAAGAAGTAGTTTTTTCAGTGCAACACTTTAGGGTCTTCTGGAAAGTAAGAAATTCTATTTATTTTTGCCAGTATGCCTCTTTTGTTCTTCCAGTGATTCGTCAGCAGTTTGACTAAAATTAGAGCTGTCTGCTAGTCTTGTCCCATTGAATGGTTAGATAAATCTTGCACCGATGTTCATACCTTGAAGGACCCTTTGTTGTGGAACTTCATGTGTTAGAGAAACTGAACCCGTGTCAAATGGAGCAGATCCAATTGCTCTCTGTAACCTTGCTCCCTGGGCCCCAAAGAAAGCTAGAATCTCCCAGTTTTGGCCCAGTAGGTGAAGATGTTACTTTGTGAGTTCTTGTGTAACCTGAAGAAGACTGAAATTGTACGGCAGTTCTCATGAGGGAAACCCTGGGATTATTGGTCCAAGTCTCTCTCCAGTACAGCAGAAATTCTGCTGTTAGACTGGCATTACTGTCTTGACAAAAGGGGAAACAAAGAGGCTACTACTTTGTTAGGGAACCCCATCCATCTGTCCACCCATCTGTCCATCTGTCCACACACCCATCTGTCCACCTACCCATCCGTCTGTCCATCTGTGCAACAATGCAAGGTACTGTATAAGGTACTGGGAATATTGCAGTGGAAAAGACAAAAACCCCTGCCCTGTGGAGCCAACATTGTACTTGACAAACCAGGTCCTAGCACATTGTCACCCTAGAATCAGGAGGACTCTTCCTGCCCAGTTCCACTGGGCTAGACATGTAAAGAGAATGTGTGAGTAACAGCTGAACTTTGGTCTTACTCAGCTAAACTTTGGTCAAATGGCAAAATACGGGTGAGGTTCCTATGGACAGAGAAGGCAGACGGCATAATGGGGATATGCTGAGCTCAGTGATGCATTACTGTAGACAGCTTGAGAACTCTAGGCATGGGCCAGCTTGGGACAGAGGCCATGGAAGAGACGGGTATACTGTGTGGCACCTGTAGCTGAGGCTTAGATGATAACCTTATTCTGCTCTAGCGTGGAGATGACCCGTTCAGCCACACCTGTGGTCATCACTGAGTGCCTGTTTGTAACCAGGGTTGAAAGGATTGAAGCAGAGGTCTCTGTGATAAGTGGGAGGTGGAAGAACTGATGGCTTATCTTAGCTGGGGAGGCTGTTCCCTCTCCTGGCCTTGGTTTCCTCACCTGTAAAATAAGGCCGGTATCTCAAAGGTCACCCAAGTTAAAAAAAAAAAAATCTTAGCTTTGTTGAGTAAGAATGTAACCGGTTTCCTCTTTGATCTTTGATCAGTGATCCACATGAGTGGAGGGAACCTGACTTTTCCTGGTGCCCGCTGCCTTTGGAGTGAATACAAAATGTCCATTTTGCTGATGACAGGCTCCCTATTGGCATGCACAGAATCTCAGGCAGTGTGAGAGTGTAGTAGCCACCTAGCAACATTGGGTCTTTGCGTGTGTGTCCTTGTGATCTATTACCATGCTGCTCTTCATCTTGATCTAAGATACATTGCCAGTCTGCCCTGCATTGACTCAGCTGAGAGGCAAAACCGGGCAGAAAAGTGGGCTTCTGCAACTGGAACCCCAAAAGCCTGGGCAGAGCTGACCCGTATTGCCTTGAATCCTTGTCTTGGGTTGTTACTGGCCATGGTTGGCTCTCCTTAAGAACCATCAGAAAAGAAGGTCACCAAATGTCTGTCTGCCCATCAGGAGCTCTGCACTTGATCTCAGCCAAAAGGCTGAGAAGAGATTCATCAGGAGCTCTGTAGCCTTCTTGATACCAGCAGTAAATCTTTAATACGTGTCTTCTCTAAGAGATACTGTCTGTTGTCTCTGATCTTCCCCATGCCCCCTTCCTCTCCCTTCTTCTACCTTAATGAAAGAGCAAAACGGCTAATTATATGGAAACAAAGATTGCCAAGGTTTATATTAGGATGAAGTGTGTGTTCCACCTATGATAGTGGCCAAATCTTCCAAAGTACATCATCTGACATTTTAGAATACAGACTTCCCTTTCATAGCAAACCTGTATTTTAATAGCTTGTGGTTTTAAAAATATCATCTAAACTCATGAACTAACGCATTCTTCTCAATTATATCCCAACTCTACCATCATCTTCCCTTTCTTCTCCTTAACTTCTCTGGAAATTATTGGAATCTGCTTTTAAACACTGGGGGATTGTACATTATAGTTGTTTAAAAATGAATCAATTTAAGTTTGAGCAATATGGTAATTCAAAGCAGTTTTAGGTGTTATTGGGATTTTTTATAAAGAGCATTCCTGAGCCTGAATGAAGCAGTCAGTTTTCCTATGAGCCATGACCCCAGTGCATTAATGTTCAAGTCTCCTGGTGCTCATGATAACGATTAAGGAGTTAATGTTACCTCTGCCATGTTTAAACATTAACCAAAGGGCTTCCTCTGCTATTATCTGTTATCAACAATTACTTGGAACATTTTCTGGCAGTGGAGCTTTGTTTTTCCTCCGAGGAGATGCTAGAACAGGATGAGAATAGACATTAGGCCACATCAAAGGCAGATTCTTGATTATGTCCAAAGAAACTCTGGCCTTGTGGGTATGGAGAGTTTGCCTCCTTAATATTTTGTAAACTCCTCTCACACCCCCACCATACACACACAGACGCACACATACACACACACACACGCGCGCGCGCACACACACACACACACACACACACACACACCCTGTCCCTCTCCCTCTCTGTCTCCCTCACCCTTACCCTCACCCTCACCTGGGTCTGGGGAAGAGGACTGAGTGATTATTTCACTGTATCATGGTGAGTGGTACTGCTTTTCTTATTTGGGATACTCATTAGAGTTGCTCTGTGGAGATGGAATGATGGTGGGGTGCAGTTAAACACAGCTGAGTGCTTTCTGCTTAAGGACCTGATGTATTAATGCTCTCCAGGTCATTCATATTTGGGGGAAGGAACAAAGCGGGTACTGCTGTACTGCAGATGTGTTCATTTGGTTATTAACAAAAGGCTGGGTGACCCAGAAACTGAAACCCTGAGAACAAAAGTACTTTCCAGCTTCCAAATGGGAAGATCTTGGAGACTCTTGAGTGGCTCCTCTGGAGTGCTTTCTTTACCACCTAGCTGTTTGGAGCTGTCGTGCCTAATAGCTTCTGAGCCTAGAGGGCCCCATAAAATTTTAGCCTGTTTCTATATAGAGTGCTTTGGAGTGGCCATTTCTCTCTGTCTCTTATTTACTCTCAAATACCCTTTGGAAAAAGAGCTGATGAGGTGCATTGAGACTTGGCCTCAAAAGCCATTCATTGATAGCCATCACTCAACTCTCTTGGACTTAAATTTTGTTAAACAACAACAACAAAAAGTCTTAAAGAATTACTCCTGTTTCCCCGAATGTTGAAGTAAGAAAGAAAATAATTACTCCTGTAATGCAAGAAGACATACTTGTTAAAATCTAAACAGTGAAAAAGTATATCGATTAGGTTGGGCACAGTGGGAGGCTGAGGCAGCACTTTGGGAGGCTGAGGCAGGCAGATCACTCGGGGTCAGGAGTTCAAGACCAGCCTGGCCAACATGGTGAAACCCCATCTCTACTAAAAATACAAATATTAGCTGGGTATGGTGGCGGATGCCTGTAGTCCCAGCTACTCCGGAGGCTGAAGCACAAGAATCGCTTGAACCTGGGAGGTGGAGGCTGCAAAGAGCCGAGATCGTGCCACTGCACTCCAGCCTGGGTGACAGAGCGAGACTCTGTCTCAAAAAAAAAAAAAAAAAAAAAAAAGTGTATTGATTAAAAAGGGGAAACCCTCCCATCCTGTTTTTCCTGTAGATACCACTGGGACCAGCTGGGTTTCCAGTTTTTCTTTTCTGTGCATTTCTCTATACTCTATACTCACACAGGTTTTGCATAAATGGGATTATCCTATACACCTGTTACTTGACTTGCTGGCCCAGGATGTCTCTGAATGTAGGGTATGCTAGATGCACGATAACGCAACCCCATCATGGCTTATAATTCAGGCACTTAGCGTAGGCTGCTGGGTTTCACTTTTCTTCTGGAAACTTCAGGCATTGCCTCGCTTTCTGGATGTGCTATGGTTCTGGATTCTTCCTTTCTTTTTCTCTTTAAGAGGGCTTGTCTAGGATGGAATTTCAGAATAACTTGATTCTTTCCATTTGAGACACAAGCACACAGACCCCTTAGTGGAAGGTTTTTTGTTTGTTTGTTTGTTTTTTGAGACGGAGTCTCCCAGGCTGGAGTGCAGTGGCTTGATCTCAGCTCACTGCAAGCTCCGCCTCCCGGGTTCACGCCATTCTCCTGCTTCAGCCTCCCGAGTAGCTGGGACTACAGGCTCCCGCCACCTCGCCCAGCTAATTTTTTTATATTTTTAGTAGAGACGGGGTTTCACCGTGTTAGCCGGGATGGTCTTGATCTCCTGACCTCATGATCCGCCCATCTCAGCCTCCCAAAGTGCTGGGATTACAGGCATGAGCCACCGCGCGCGGCCTAGTGGAAGGTTTTTAAGGTTGCCTGTGTACCTGCCCTTTGCCCCTAGAGGTCCCACTGTGAGTGCCCCAGTCACATGATTCACTCCGGCCTTATGGGGGCAGCCCACCCTGACACCCATGTGGTGAAGACTACTCGTTGTCAGATTTCCAGTCATTCCTCTCTGCCCTTAGCTCTGTTGTTCTGTGGCTTTGCTTTCTGGGTGCTCTGCCTATGTCCTCAGTTCATTTCTCTCATTCCAGGTTCTTTGCCTGAAATATCCTCACTAGGCTCCACTCCTTGGGGTCAAGACTGCTGTCTTTGTGCACTTGGAGGCTGGCCTGTCTCTGTTGAAGTAATGTGTGGGTTGGGTGCCCACACCAACATCCCTGACACAGATCTGGCCAGCCACCTCGGATCAGCCTGCTACCTCCTCCCATCCCCTCTTAGATTTGTTCAGTTCCACCCTTCATTGGCTGCAGAAAATGATTCTCTACAATCTCTCACTGTGGTTTATGATAGAATCCATTTTCTTAAATCTGATGTAGGATCACTTTCACCAGCAGCAAGGTATTCTCTTAGGGTCTTCAAAATGGCTCCCCCACCCGAATTCCCAACCATCCCACTACCCCAGACAGTGGGGAGAGGAGAGTAGATGATACATTTGCTTCAAGGTGCTGCCTGTACTTCCCATCCATCACCACCAGGGCATATTGAACCCCTCTGGCTTTTCTGGTGCCCTCCGTGATGTGAGGGGAGCTCAGTGGTGCAGAGTGAACACAGGGTAATTTAGGAAGCTAAGCGCTCCATGTTGTCCTTGGCACAGGTTTCTCTGAGTCAGTTGGTCACTCCCTCCCAACTGCCATAGTTTTCTTTCACCTTGGGGCTTTTATTGTGAATCTCCGCTTACTGGTGCTCCTAATATCTTGCAAAGGTCTTTCGGCCATAGGTCCCTGATCAGGGAAAATTGTCTCCTCTCTGCACTCCAGTTTTTTTCTCCTTATCCTCTCTGGCTGAGAGTCCTGACCTGACTCAGCCACGCCCCAGAGCCAGAGCCCTGGCCACTTGTCCAGCTTGGTCCATCTCTCACTTCTACCTATTCAGCCTAGGTGTCGTGGCCATCATGCCCACCCAGCATGCCACCCTGTGTGGTCTCCTGCCTTGACAAGGTGTGTCCCCTGCCCAGGAGTACATCAGCAGGCAACCCTGACTCCTTTCAGCTCCTAGTGCCCCAGCACCTCTCCTGGGATCCTGAGGTCCACTCGCCGGATGCCCTGGCAGAACAGCAGGCTCCCGGGAGCACCTGGGATTGTGGCCCCTGCTTCCTGGGCCCAGGAAGTGCCCTGAGTAGCTACTTGGTGGTGGGTGGGTTCCTTCTGATCAGTTTATATTTACTTTACTCCTGCCCACCTTGGTTTTTTCATCCACAGAGTAGAAATAAATTAAGTGGCTCTAAAAAGTAGTGCTTCTTTTTTTAAGGTTGGATTTCTGTGCTTTTCTTTACCATGGCTTTCATAGTTTTGCTAATAGACAAAAACAGTCCCTCGACTGCCTCTGAGAGTAAAGCTGAAATAAAAATTCTAGGCGTCTTCTTCAATAGCTGGAGTCCTGCACTGTCCAAGGAGTCTCAGAATGTAGTAGGAGGGAAAGAAGCCAGCTGGGGATTATAAATCTACCTGGACCATGGAACAGGATCAAAGAAGGGCATTGAGCAGCCATCCCAAAGCCAGGGCTTGTAACTTAACATGACACCTCATTCATCTGAGCTGCTACTGCATGCAGGTTTAGGATTCTTTTTAAAATGTGCAGATGAGTCTCTATCTTTTAAACTCTTAGTTGTCATGCCTTGGCTGGTGCTGTTATTATAAAATTGAGACTAGAGGCCATACATTTGAAGATAAAGACGGTAATCTGCTGCCAACCTACTTCTCTCTTAAAAAAATATATATATATATGTGTATATATATGTGTGTGTGTGTATATATATGTGTGTGTGTGTATATATATATATGTATGTATGTATTTAACAAAGGAAAGGAAAAAACTCATGCCAGACTTGTTTGTCTGAGATTTATCACTGTAGGGATCCCAGAGGGTCCCATGGAAGCTGGCTTTAGTGGTGGCTGGGGCTGGGGACTGGACAGAACAGGTCAGTGTGAGCTTGAATTAGACTGCACCTCCCTCCTGGTGCGTGTACTGTTTGGGCATGTGTCAGCTCTTAAAATGCTGTTCATCCATCAACATACTGACCCCTTTTTCAAGTTTCATTGTTCTATTATTGTGACTATAAAAGTGGCACTTGTTACAAAACCAGTTTCTGTGATCTAGAACAGTGTTCTCAAACTTGCGACTATCAGAATCATCTGGCCCCACCTCTAGAGTGTCTGATCAGTAGCTTTGGGGTGGGGCCTGAGCATTTGCATTTCTAACAAGTTCCCAGATGCTGCTGCTACTGCGGCTGACCTGGCAACCACCCTTTGAGAACCACTGATCTGGATGGTACAAAGAAATTAACATCATCTTCAGTCTTACCACTCAGGAGAGAACCACTGTTAACATTTTAGGGTATAATGAATATATTCATACATATATGGACATATTTTTAAAAACAATGATAGTTTTGTGCTGTACATAATGTTGCTTTTTAAAAAAACTACCTTCTTTCTTTTGGAATAGTTTTAGATTTGTGGAAAAGTTGCAAAGATAGAACAGAGGGCTCCTGTATACCTAGTCCGCAGTTTCTCTTATTGTTAATATCTTACACCATTATGGAACATTTGTCAGAACAAAGGAGCCAACATTCATACATTACTGTTAACTAAACTCCACATTGTTGCTGCTTTTATTGAAAATACATGAATGTATTTTCATAAGATTCGAATATCAGAAATACATAATGACAGAGAGCCTCTTCACTCCTACCATCCCACTTCCTATATATTTCAGAGTATTTTTTGTATATTTATATACACATGTAATTATGCACACACACCCATCCATCTTATTTTGGGACATGCTTTTTCATTTAAATATGTCTTAAAAGCTTTTTTTCAGTATATCTAGATCTGCACCATTATTTTTAATGGACAACACATTGTTTTACACCCTTTTAAAATATATCTTATCTATTTTAATCTAGCAGATTAAAGGTGAGGTCTGGCACACCTCCCTTTTATCTTAAATTGGAGGTTAGAGATTATTTGTCCTCCTTTGTGGAGTACTTACTGTGTTCTAGGCACTGCCAAGCACTTAGCATATATTATCTAACCCAGTTATCAAAACAGTCTTATGACATAGGTGTCATTATCCCTGTTAACAGATGAGGAAACTGAGGGTCAGGGAGGTTAAGTGAGCAAAAACTTTTGACGACTTTCTAGCTGAAGCAGGCTGTCTCTGGTATTTTGGGTGCCATGAGCTGTTCAGCTTAGGGTGCACATTGCTTAGTTTATGGAGTCTTCCTGTGTGCTACACCTAGTGCCAGAATAGGAAGGTGAAGGATATGCTTAGGGAACTCACAGTCTCATAGCTGAGGGGAGAGGTATATATAAAACAAATGATTATGTGATAAGTATTACATTAGAGTTTTTAAGTTGTAAGGTGGGTTTTGGATACCTTAAAAAATCCACTGGAAGTAGGGCATGTGCTTGGAACCATGGCAGAACAGATGGAAGTGTAGCATCAGATTTGGCAATCAGACCCGAGTTCTAATTCTGAATATTACTGTTTAGCTGTGAGACTCTAGAGAAGGCAATTAACCGCTCTGAGTTTTTGTTATGAATATCTCAAAATAGGCCAGGCACAGTGGCTCATGCCTGTAATCCCAGCGCTTTGGGAGGCCAAGTCTAGCAGATTGCTTGAGGCCAGGAGTTTGAGACCAGCCTGGCCAACATGGCAAAACTCTGTCTTCACTAAAAATACAAAATTAGCTGGGCATGGTGGTATGTGCCTGTAATCCCAGGCTGAGGCAGGAGAATCGCTTGAACCTGGGAGGCGGAGGTAGCAGTGAGCCAAGATTGTGCCACTGCACTCCAGCCTGGGCAACAGAGTGAGGCTCTGTCTCCAAAAAAAAAAAAAAAAAAAAACCACACACAAAAACAAAAACTCTCAAAATATACTTCATATGGCTGTTAGGGTTACGATTAAATAAATACATATAAGAACTAGCTATTGTTCTGCTTAGTAAATATGTATATATAATGTGTTTAGTATATTTAGCATAAATGTATAATCTCTGCCACATCAGTTGCTGAGGGAAACCTGCCTTTAAAAGTCCTTGGAAAGTTCCAGACAGAAACAAGGAAAGAACCAAATCTCTAAGACCAAATCCTGAAGCCCTCCCTGAACCCCTGTGCCCCCAGTCTTTGCATCCTGGGAGCATTCTCTGAATGGGCCTCACTCCCATTTACATGTTATCCTGTTTGTGCCATCTCTCCTCTGCAACTACAGTTTCTTGGAGGGCAGAATCTGTGCCTTTCATTCTTGTGTCCCCTGCAGTTTAACGGAAGCACATTAAATATTAGTTGTAGAACCAGATGCTGTAGAAAGGGCCCACATCCTACACCCCAAGTCAGATGGAGCTTACATGTTATGGTTTTTGAAGAGTTTTTTCCGTCTCTTCCAACCATCCTTCCCCCACTGGGTTTTTTGTTGTTGTTGTTGTTGTTGTTGTTGTTGTTATTTTGAGATGAGTCTCACTGTGTCGCCCAGGCTGCAGTGCAGTCGCGTGATCTCGGCTCACTGCAAGCTCCGCCTCCCGGGTTCACGCCATTCTCCTGCCTCAGCCTCCAGAGTAGCTGAGACTATAGGCGCCCGCCACCATGCCCGGCTAATTTTTTGTATTTCTAGTAGAGACGAAGTTTCACCATGTTATCCCAGGATGGTCTCGATCTCCTGACCTCGTGATCTGCCTGCCTTGGCCTCCCAAAGTGCTGGGATTACAGGCGTGAACCACTGCGCCCGGCCTCCCCCACTGGTTTTTTAGGCATTAGCCTTTGACACCCAAACTTGAGTTTAACATAGAAGGGCCATTGAACATTTTATTCAAAAAGATTTTTAATGAATTATGTCTTGATATATGAGTAGTCCTCATTATGAGTTAACTTAATCCTCAGGTCTTTCACTGGGAGGAAAGATTTATGTTGATGTTTTTCCCCCAACGTAGAAAAGCAGAACAAAACCTTAGCAGGCCTATGTCTTGTATAGCCAGGGCAATTCTTACCAGACTGCCACAGGTTAGATAAAGTGCTGCCCGTTCTTTTCCTTTCCTGCTCGTGCTTAGAGGAGACAGCATTCTGGCAGAGATTTTGGGCCAGTGAAGTTGGAATAATACTGTAAAGAAGTTTTGGTTGAAGACAAGGCTAAATGAATTAAGGGAAAGACTAGTTTCTTTGCTGTGTAATGGCTTGGATAAATTTCTTTTTCTTTTTCTTTTTTTTTTTTTGACACGGACTCTCGCTCTGTCCTCCAGGCTGGAGTGCAGTGGGGCGATCTCGCTCACTGCAAGCTCCGCCTCCCGGGTTCCCGCCATTCTCCTGCCTCAGCCTCCCGAGTAGCTGGGACTACAGGCGCCTGCCACCATGCCCGGCTAATTTTTTGTATTTTTAGTAGAGATGAGGTTTCACCGTGTTAGCCAAGATGCTCTCGATCTCCTGACCTTATGATCTGCCCACCTCGGCCTCCCAAAGTGCTGGGATTACAGGGCTTGGATAAATTTCTGAGTTTGTCCTAGAAAGATTGGTAGTTAAAACATGTTCCATGTCAACCTGAACTGTCTAAATAGTAATCTTGAGAGGTATGGCAGTGTTATTTTTTTCTCCTTCTGGAAAATCAGCTAAACTTGTTAGAGTATGTGAAAATCCACTCTCCTAGATCTGAAGAGCAGGATTCTTTTTGGAGGGCAGTTACAGAGCCACACTAGGTTTCTGCCTTTTTTTTTTTTTTTTTTTTCTTTAAATAGGAGATTGCTGCCTCTTAAGCGAGCCAACGATTTAGAAAACTTAATCACAGGTTCTTCTTCCATTCACACTTAATCTGGTCATTCAGAGGCTCTTGCCCTCCCCTTCAGAGACTGCAGCGCCTGACCTGGGGCCACGGAGGTCTTCCTCCTCAGCCTTCAGAAGGTTCAAAGGGCAGGAGTGAGTCTGATTCTTTGGGTAGGGGGTTGGGTTGGATCTTTTAAAATTAATTTCTGGGTGTGAACTGGAAAAGAGACGAACCACTAGGTATTTACTCTCCTCCATAATTTACCATTGCAGCCAGAAGCCTGATGGTTTCAGCCCCCTAACCCAGAAAAAAATTTATAAAAATGACCAAAATGTTACAGAAATTTATTTCATGGAAGTTGTTCATTTTATGGACAATTGTTCCATTTTAAGCAGTTTGGTCACCCTCCTGATTCCCTTTTTTTTTTCCTCCCCCTTTCTGGACTTCAGTTCTCTAGCATGTTTAGTGACAGAAGCAAAAGGGCTTCAGGAAGTCTTTCTTCATGTAAATAAGCACCTACATCTCTCCCCATACTTTTATTTTCCTCTGGCATTAAAACGAGAAGAGCAGGGTAGGGGACTTGGAAATCCTATCATTGCAAAAATGGTTGGCTTAGATGCTGGTGGTGGTGGTGGCAGCCAGGGAGGGAAATCAAGAGTCCTTTACATGCTGTCTGGGTGCACCTGCTTGTTTATTAGATGCGTGGCTGTAAGCCATCTGGAGTAGTGCAAATTTATGTTTTTATTGATTTGAATTCAGAGGAGGTTTTTGGTCTTAATTAATTTAACTAATTTATTTTTCATTTTAGAAATTCAATTTCAGCTTCACCCTAATTGTCACTACTAAAATCCTATATATGCAATTCTAAGCTTGCCAAACTGATAAAATAAGATGACTTTATTACTTTTATTTTTTAAAATTTCTCGTTTTCCTTTTCTCTGTTCCACTTGGCTGAGGACAAATATAGATAAAATCTTGGCCTATTGAAGAGCCATTAAAATGTTGTTTTATTTTTGCTTCTAACCTGGGATGTTTTATATCTGCAAAATGTGGTAAAGACAGACCCATTGATTAAAAACTGACTGTTCGACTGGGCACTATGGCTCACACCTGTAATCCCAGCACTTTGGGAGGCTGAGGCAGGTGGGTCACTTGAGGCCCATAGTCCAGGACCAGCCTAGCCAACATGGTGAAAGCCTGTCTCTACTAAAAGTACAAAAATTAGCTGGGCGTGGTGGCATGTGTCTGTAATCCCAGCTACTCAGGAGGCTGAGGTGGGAGAATCTCTTGAACTCAGGAGACGGAGGTCGCAGTGAGCAGAGATCGCACCATTGCACTCCAGCCTGGGCAACGAGAGCTAAACTGTCTCAAAAACAAAACAACAACAACAACAACAAAAACAAACCAGACTGCATAAGTCTTTGACTTCTGAGTGTTTAGGCTGGAAGAAATTTCTGGTGCCATTTAGTTTTGTCCTGCACTTGGGGTGTGGTTCTTTGATGCAGTTTCAGGCCTGAAGCCAAATGTGTACCTCTAGCCCTGTGAACCTCTCACCTGTTTTAGGAAATAATTTTGAGCAAATCATACCTTCTTTGAGGATCTGAAAAGTTTGTCAAAAAAGCTTGTCTGGAGCTATGTGATGTGGCGTGACGCAGACACAGAGAGCCTGGATGAGGCTGTACAGATGTGCCCAACTGCCTGATAACCTGACTTCTCTGAAAACCTACTAAAACCAACAGGTGGACTGTTCTTTTTTTGGACAAGAAGAAAGACCTAGCACTTTCGTATAGCACATCAAGCCTTGGTAGCAACCAGAAACTAAGTGACGAATGCAAGCTTTTAGCCCCTTTCCTTCTTGTCCCTAGACCTTCATAGTTGTAGCTCGTCAGTAGAAAGAACTTTGGCCTGGGAGTTGGGAGATTACCTGGGCTCCAGATGAGCTGAGTTACCTCGGGCAAGTCTCTTAGTGTATCCCAAGATCTTTCTCCAGAGTGAGAGAATGGAATTTGATTCTCTAGCGGTCTCTTACACATCTTACAGATGTGAAAGAGACTGAGGTGTCCACTTAAGAGCTGCAAACTCTATTGACCCTTGTGTCTTTCAACTGGAAAAATGAGAGCAGCTTCTACTCAAATTAAGAAGTGCCCTCAGATTCCCCTATTTAGACTCTGTGAACCAGTGATAAGTCCCCTCTTCTGTGTGATTGGTGTTGCCCTTTTGGGATGGAGACATTTTGGACTAAAGATTTTAGAGATTTTTTTTACCGAGACAGGATCATATGTGTACTAAGATGTCCTTAAAGCTGGTACTGTCCCCTTTTATCACTAATGGCTGCTATTTCCAGAGCTGTGGGCTTTATCTGACCATCTTGCAGGTATTTTGAAAGATTTGACTAGCACTTAAAAGGTATGTTCAGAAAATGCTATTTTTCTGTATTTCTTCTTTACCCTATTTCCCTCTTGTTGAACAGTGAAAACTACCAGGTTTTATGTTCCACTGGGCAGCTGCTGCTGGTCTGATGTTTTTCTCTCTGTCCCTCCTCCTCCTTCTGTCTCCCCTACCCCGGGGGTCCTCCCCCAGTTCCACCCCCCGCCCCCCGCCCCATTCTTGCTGCGGTCTGAAGGGAGCTGTACCTTTGTGGTTCTTCTGCAGCTGCTGGACTTTGATGGGGACATGCTTGCTGCCTCTACACTTGCTTCCCTTAGCAACCGATCCTTTGACGATGACCTCTTGCTGTTTGCCTGTTGTCTCTCATGTTGGATTATAGATGAGAGATTTACCAGGCTGGGGGTAGAGGCCTGCTGTTAGCACATTTCTTTTAGGGTTCCCAGCGTCCCTCAGCCTGTGTTTTCTCTCTCTAAAATATGAGGTTTAGAGAGGGTGCATGTTTGTGTATGTGTGGCAGGGATATTAGTGCTGAATCAAACAGTTTTAAGTTCATAGGATTGTCCTAGTTGTGAGCTAATTTTGAAGTAGATGCGGTGGTGGTTACTGAAGCTACTTGATTTACTTCTCATTTTTATTACAATGTGATTAACACACATAGGAAGGGGGAGGGGTGCCATTTGTTCCTCTTTACACTTTCCAAGTGTTTGTGTGTTGGCACTAAACTTGTTTCCTGGTGTAATCTGAGCTCTGAGAATTGCCAAATTACCTAAATCTCCACACATTTTGGCACCTTTATTTTCTCCTAAAGCATTAAGTTTTTGCTTTATTTAAAGTAGCAGTATTCCTGGACTTGTGGACCTTATCCTACATGGGCAGCTTATAATGTCCCATGTGTAACTAGTATGTGCATTTATGTTTAACTCGATGGACTTGCCTTGGACAAAGTAGGAACAAGGACATTGTGGGACAGCAAGAATTCCAAAAGAACCCTGGATTAAGGCCAAAAAGGAAAAAAAAAAAGCCATTTTAAAAGCTACCCAAAGAGGAGAGTCTAAAATAAAATTAACAATCATTTTTATAAAAAGATACAAGAAAACAGATACTTACACACTGCTGGTGGGGAAAGTTGCTTGTAGCGGTACAATGTATCAAGAGTCTTAAAAATACTCATACCCCGGCCGGGCGCAGTGGCTCACACCTGTAATCCCAGCACTTTGTTTTGTTTGATTATATAGTCTTTGGGGGAACATTTTTTTTTTTCCTAAGTTTTCACAGTTTAGAGGAGGGCTACTTAAAGATTTCATTATATAAAGTTACTACTTTGGCTGGGTGCAGTGGCTCACACCTGTAATCCTAGCACTTTGGGAGGCTGAGGCAGGCAGATCACGAGGTCAGGAGATTGAGACCATCCTGGCCAACATGGTGAAACCCCGTCTCTACTAAAAATACAAAAAATTAGCTGGGCATGGTGGCACGCACTTGTAGTCCCAGCTACTCCGGAGGCTGAGGCAGGAGAATTGCTCGAGCCCAGAAGTCGGAGGTTGCAGTGAGCCAAGATCATGCCACTGCACTCCAGCCTGGGCAACAGAGCGAGACTCCGTCTCCAAAAAACAATAAATAAATAAAAATGATAATAATAATACTCATACCCCTTGACTCAACAGTTTTTCTTCTACGAGTTTATCCTTAAAAAAAGTTGAAGATGGGCTGGGTGCGGTGGCTTATGCCTGTAATCCCAGTACTTTGGGAGGCTGAGGTGGATGGATCACTTGAGCTCAGGAGCTCAAGACCAGCTAGCAACAGAATGAGACTCTGTCTCAGAAAAAAAAAAAAAAAAAAAAAGTCAAATATGTATATCTCAAGACTTACATGTAAGGATGTTCACTAACATGTTATTTGTAATAGAAAATTACTAACAATGAACATGTAATAATAAAGGGCTAGCTAAATGATAATACTTTTGTTCTTATAGTAGAGTACTATGCAGACATCTAGATAGTTTGAGAATACTTAATGTCAGGGGAAAATGCTCATAAGTGAAAAAAGCAGAATATTAAGCAATGTGTCATATGATCCTAATTTAAAAAGAAGGACCAGTCACGGTGGCTCACACCTGTAATCCCAGCACCTTGAGAGGCCAAGAAGGGTGGATGGCTTGATCCCAGGAGTTCGAGACCAGCCTGGGCAACATGGCAAAACCCGTCTCTGTTTTTTTTTTTTTTTTTAAGACGGAGTCTCACTCTGTCGTCAGGCTGGAGTGCAGTGGCGCGATCTTGGCTTACTGCAACCTCCACCTCTCGAGTTTAAGCAATTCTTCTGCCTCAGCCTTCCAAGCAACTGGGATTACAGGCGCCCGCCACCACACCCAGCTAATTTTTGTACTTTTAGTAGAGACGGGGTTTCACCGTGTTGGCCAGGATGGTCTTGATCTCTTGACCTCGTGATCTGCCCGCCTCGGCCTCCTGAAGTGCTGGGATTACAGGCGTGAGCCGCTGTGCCCGGCCCCATCTCTATTTTACAAAAGAATTTTGTGGCATACACAGAAAAAAATGAAATTCTGTCCCCAATCTGCCTCTTTGGTAATGGGATTTTTGGTGCTTTCATTTTGTTCATATTCCAAGTTCTTCCGTGGTCAGGTATCACAGATTGTGTATCCTTAATCTGAAAATCTGAAATCTGAAATGCTCCAAAATCTGAAACTGTTTTGAGTGCTGGCATGATGCTCAAAGGCAATGTTCATTGGAGCATTTCAGATTTTCAGATTAGGGATACTCAACTGGTTAGTGTAATGCAAATATTTCAGAATCTGAAAAAAATCTGAAATCTAACATTTCTGGTCCCAAGCATTTTGGATAAGGGACACCCCACCCTGTAGTTTTATAAGTTGAGAAAATTTTTGTTTTAACTGACTCTTCATCCCCCAAAAAGTATTTTGAGAATATTTTGTCTAAAGCTAAGGGCTTAATAGATGAACCAAGACAATGCCTTTTCTCTGTGTTTCTTGTTGTTGTTGTTAGAATGTGTTCGTGGGTTTGCATTTTTTAAAATTAAAGCCACCTTTTTTCTTTGCGTGAGCAATGACTTTGGGGTTTTAAGTTGCAGTTACCTGAAAGAAGTTATATCGCTTAACAGGAACTCAGTACAATGATGTATCATCCTTCTGTAATCATGTAATGATGCCTGACTTCAAAATGACTTACTAGTATTTGGGAATTGGTGTTTGGACTGGTTGTTTATGAGAAAGTCCAGGTGGACCGTCCATTTACTAAATATGGACGAATGGCAAGGGACTTGAGAGCTTTCTGTTTGATGGTGGTTGGAATCACTAGTTATGGATGCCATCTTTATTTGGAAATGTTTGCAATTTGGGAAGAATGAGAAGTGTTAGCGGATGATGGTTCTATGAACAGGTTGTCTAGGAGCATCAGAGTGGGAGGAGAGTGTTTTGGGGACTGGGGAATGGGTTTCATTTGTGTTTGGCAGTAGCTGGTGATGGCTGTTGATAGTTGAAAGGTCTATGGTCTCTGTTGAGGAGTACTTGACTATGAGGTTGGTTGAGTCAGGGGGTAAGTAGCTATGAACTCACAAGCTGACAGGCCTTATGCCTCCTCAGCCTTCACTGTTCACCAATTGCTTGGGAAACCTGTAAGAATGGGGAGAAGAGAAATGTAGCAGCCATATCCTGGGCAGGTATTGAGAGGGTAGTTCAAAATGTTGGAATATGGGTAAAACTAGAATGCTGCACTTCTATTGGACTCATCATTTGGGAGAGACTAGTGAGGGTAGAGTTGGTTCTCTTAAGACGGTTTAGTCTTTTAACACTTTATTTTGAATCCTTTAAGCACATATGGGAATGCACAGGTAGACAGAATTTTCTTCCACTGATAACTTGCTATCAGCCACGTATTACTGAGTAGTATTTCATTGTGTGGATATACCACATTTTATGTATCCACTCTTCAGTCAGTAGGCATTTGGGTTGTTTTCACTCTGTTTATTATGAACAATGCTGCTATGAATGTTCATGTACAAGTTGTGGACATGTTTTCATTTCTCTTGGGTATATACTTAGGAGCGGAATTGCTGGGTCATATTGGCCACTCTATGTTTCACATCTTGAGGAATTGCCAGACTGTTTTCCAACATATCTATACCATTTTACTTTTCCCATCAGCCGTGTATGAGGATTCTAATTTCTCCATACTCTCTCTAATGCTTGTTATTATTTATGTTCTTTTTATTATGGCCATTCTATATTAGTAGGTATGAAGTGGTATCTCATTGTGGTTTTGGTTTGCATTTCCCTCATGCCTAATGATGTTGAGCATCTTTTCATGTACTTATTAGCCATTCATATACCTTCTTTGGAGAAATATCTGTTTAGATCATTTGTCCATTTCAGTTGGGTTACTCATTTTGTTATTGAATCATAAGAGTAGTTACACTTTTACAGTGTTGGATCACAAAGAGATTTACCATCTGAGAAGTTAGAATTGAACATTTAAAATTCATTTAAGAATGGTTAAAAACACATTACATGTTAACAAACATAAGTTTTTTTTTTTTTTTTTTTGAGACAGAGTCTTGCTCTGTCACCAGGCTGGAGTGCAGTGGTGCGATCTCGACTCACTGCAACCTCTGCCTCCCAGGTTCAAGTGATTCTCCTGCCTCAGCCTACGGAGTAGCTGGGACTACAGGCGCGTGCCACCACGCCCAGCTAATTTTTTGTATTTTTAGTAGAGACGGGGTTTCACCATGTTGGCCAGGATGGTCTCAATCTCTTGACCTTGTGATCTGTCCACCTCGACCTCCCAAAGTGCTGAGATTACAGGCGTGAGCCACCGTGCCCGGCTACAAATAACATTTTTATTAAAAAAATTTTTTTTTTCTTAAAGATGTGGTCTTGCTCTGTCGCCTAGACTGGAGTGCAGTGGCACAATCATAGCTCATGCAGCCTTGAATTCTTGGGCTCAAGTGATCCTCCTGTCTCAACCTTCCAAGTAGCTGGGGCTACAGGCATGTGCCACCATGCCTGGCTATTTAAAAAAAAATTTTTGTAGAGACCGAGTCTTGCTTTGCTGCCTAGGCTAGTCTCGAACTCTTGGCTTCAAGTGATCCTCCCGCCTTGGCCTCCCAAAGTGCTGGGATTACAGGTGTTGGCCAGCACGCCTGGCCAAAAATATCTTTGTCTTTTAGAAAATACAGTGAGAAGAATGGCCTTGTTTTATGTATTTGCAAATCTTTTTAATGCCTTGCTTAGTAAGACAGTTGATTTCTTGCATCTACTTCTGTACCTAGTCTGTTACAATATGCTTTGGTTGAAGTATAATGAAGAAAATCTAGCCTTACACAGACATGTAGTTGGAAAAGGGAGGAGTATTTTATAGCCTGTTAAGGTATTAGTAATTACGAATATTCTTTGATACTGTATCTAAACTGGACAAGAGGTAGTTTCTGAAAGATTAGTTGCAATGTGGAATCTGAAACCATGTCAGTGAACTATTCCTACTCTTTCACTTTGAAATCTATTGGTCTCTGTTGCATTTTGAATGGAACTTTTACTAATGAGTGATTTTGTATTATCATCTCATGCATTGGTCATTTAGAAAATATTGATTCACTTAGTCATGTAGCTCTTCCAAATACTAACATATTTCATTATACAGTACTTAAAAGTTCACATTTAATTAATTAATTATTTTTAAGATGGATTTTTGCTCCTGTTGCCCAGGCTGGAGTGCAGTGGCATGATCTTGGCTCACTACAATCTCTGCCTCCCGGATTCAGGCAATTCCCTTGCCTCACCCTCCTGAGTAGCTGGGATTACAGGCATGCGCCACCATGCCCGGCTAATTTTGTATTTTTAGAAGAGATGGGTTTTACCATGTTGGTCAGGCTGTCTCGAACTCCCGACCTCAGGTGATCTGCCTGCCTCTACCTCCCAAAGTGCTGGGATTAAAGGCGTGAGCCACAGCACCCAGCCTATTTATTTATTTTTGAGTCAGGGTCTCACTCTGTTGCCCAGGCTGGAGGGCAGTGGCACGATCTAGGCTCACTGCAGCCTCTACCTCTTAGGCTCAAGTAATCCTTCCACCTCAGCCTCCAGGTGTCTAGGGCTATAGCTGCGTGCCACTGTGACCAGCTAATTAAAAAAATTTTCTTTTGTACTGATGGGGTTTTACCATGTTGCCCAGGATGGTCTCAAACTCCTGAGCTCAAGCGATCTTTCCACCTCGGCCCCACAAAGTGCTGGGATTAAGCGTACACCACCATGCCCTGCCAAAAATTTACATTTGTTCCCAATAGAAGAGTCTCTAAGTATCAGGATTCTGTCAGACTCATAGTGATAGATAAAAATTGACCAAAATTTTAATTTTTGCTTGAAAGTTCAAATTTTATCATTGGCAAAAAATATTATCAATTGTTTCCTTGGAGTGATGGGCTCATTTCATTCCTTTTTGAGAAAATGTCTGCCCTGCACTCATCTGTATAACTGTACTTTACGGTCAGTTACTTGTTTAAGTAAAAATGGTGTTCCGTGAAAAAAATTGACTAGTTTGGCTTATAGCTAACAATCATACAAATATTTTGTTTTGAGGCAACCATTGTGCTTTAGTATGCAGTGGAAGTGCTTTATGCGTATTTAACCATTTCGTCACGCAGAATATTTTTTGTAAATGTACTCAAAGGTTGAGATTTAATAAAGTTAATAGTTTTTATTGCTTCATCTACATTGCTTCATCAACATTCTTAAGGAAACTTTTATTTCAATTCCAAGTATACAATGATCAAGAGTGCAGTTTAGTGTCACTGCTGTAATTCTTGCAACAGTTTTTCCCACCATTGCTTTTATACACGAATCAGTGCAAATGTCAGCAGACTGTAAAAGGCTAATAATGTCTTTGTGTTATTGCAAAAATGGTTTTGCCCTCACAGATTACCTGAAAAGGTTGAAGGACAAACCCCCACCCACCGCCCCCTGTCCTGGGCTTGCAGGTGGGATGAGAACCACTGGGCTAGACAGCGTTTAATGGAAATGGGTGTTTTGAAGGTGCTTGCTTCTCTGTTATCTGAGACTGGTAGCATAACCTTGCATGGTGATAGCAGCAAAATCTGTATAGTGTTGTGTACCTTGTTGCGTTGTTCTTTCCAATCTTTAGCAATATGCAAAAATCACAAAGCACTAACCACTGAGACTCCTTTGAAAATAAACTGCTTCTGCATTTTCTTCTTCCTTTCCTTTTCTTTCTAACAAGAAAAGCACCTCTTCAGCACCTAACTTGGCAAATGTGCTGTTTCCCTTATTTCATGTTTTGAGTTTCAAAAAGACAGTGGCTCTTTAGGGCCTTCCTCCATATCTCTGTTTCTGAGGATATTCGTTATACTGAGAACCCTTGATTGATGTCTAGTTCAGGCCCAGGCCAGTGGCTGGCAATGACCTGATTCTTGCCATGTAAATCCTTACTGAATGGCATGAGACTCCAACTTAGCAGTTCATGGAATTGTAAGGTGAGCCCAGTTTCCCAGCCAATTATGACTCCATCTAAAGCCGTAGCTGGGCCATTAATGTATTTTGCGCCTTGTCCTCTTTTATATCTTGCCAAACTCTGAGAGTCTACTGTATAGCTACTGGCAACAGGCCTCTGCCAAAACAGTCTATGAATGTATCATTTTACACCTCATTTTTCCTTGTTTCCCCCTGTGATGGCACCTTGCCTGTGTTTCTCTCTCCCACATCTTTCTACCCACTTAAAACAATTATTCATTTAACTTATTCCTTTATTGTAATATTATAGACTTTTGGCTTCTGTAGTTATTTAGTGTTAAAGAGATTCTGAAGAATGAAAATGCTAATATCTTCTTATAGCGCCCTTCCTTTTTCAACCACCAGTGGTTCTCCTGAGGGCCCTCTTCTGGGTTGAATTGTATCCCCCCAAATGTATATGTTGAAACCCTAACTCCCAGCACCTCAGAATGTGACCTTATTTGGAGATTGAGTCTTTACGGAGGTAATCAAGTTCAATTAAGGTCATCAGGGTGGGCCCTAATCCAATATGATTGGTGTCCTTATTAAAAGGGGAAATTTGGACGTATGCACACACACCAAGAGCGCGCCAAGTGAAGATGGAGGCAGTGATTGGGGTGGATTCCACAAGCCAAGAAACACCAGACTGCCAGCAGCCCACCAGAAGCTAGGGGAGAGGTATGGTACGGATTCCCTCACAGCCCCCAGAAGAAATCAACCCTGTTGACATCTTGATTTTGGACTTCTAGTGTCAACTGCGAGATGACAAATTTCTTTTTTACCCAGTTTATGGTATTTCATTAAGGCAGCCCTGGGAAATGAATACCGACTCAAAGCTGTCTGCTGTCTCCCATGGCCCTGTGGTTCTCTTGCTTACCTTGGACCTTTGTTCTTCAGGTCACACCAAGGCTGGTCTCCCAGGGTGACCTGTGCGCCTGCCGTGTGAGGTTCCTCCTCAGAGCAGTGCTCTGTGATGCTCACACTAATGAAGAATGCAAGGTTGAGGACTGTGTTTTCTGGAAAGATGGATAGAGATGGTTTAGGGACTCAGAGACAGGCGACTCCATGTACCTGCTTCCATCCCGTTTGCATGTACCTCTTACCCTGCATTGATGAGAGGTATTAAAATCCTACTGGCCTCCACTTGCTCCTCTTCTCCATGGAGCAAGGAGCACTGAGCCAGCATGGGTGTATCTGGCTTTCTTTTCTCCAAGTGCATTCTCCATGGGACCCTTCTGTGGGTTCCCAGCTGACCGCTGGTTTGCACCACACAGCCAGGAGAAGTGGCCAAGAAAAGCGAGCTGCTGGATGGAATGCTCAGGGCCCCAAAACATTACTCTTCGTGGTAGTTTGGTTCTTGCCAGGATGTCCTTGTAAAACTTTTATGAAGATGTTGTTGTGCTTGCATTGGAGGTTGAAATTTGCTGTTAACCTTGCTAAGTCCCATGTCCCCCAGGAATGTGGAACGCTAAGGAAATGCTCTGGCCCTCCCTTCTGGACGGGCGCTCCACTGCAGCAGCTGCCTGCATAGAAAGTTGAGCTGGCTGGCTGGATTAAGGGATATCAGCTAGGCCTTTGTTTAAAAATATTTAAAATATGTTTGAACCTCCCTTTATCAACAAAGAACAGTTTCTTTCAGCAGAGAGAAGTTTTTCATTTCCATGTTTTTTGTTGTTGTTTTTTTTTAACCATTTTGTTTGGTTCTTTTGTATATTAGCGACTTTAGAAAAGTATTCCCATTCACAGTTTGAAAGCCAAGTATAAAAGGTATTGCATCGTTATTTTCTATTTTACTTAAGAGAAAAGAGCAGTTTGCTTCTATTAAGAACATAATGTTTATGAAGATAATCTTCTGGCTTGAGTTAATTTTTTCTGGTGCCGAGCTTTGACAGTTAAAAAACAAGAACGTGTTTGCGAATGTATTTAAAACATCTCTGGAATTAGGAGTTCATGGAGGTATATTAGGTAATGAGAATGAGCTTTGGAAGTTACAAAGAAATAAAAGAGGTTCCTGTGTCTGAGTCTGCTGGTATGAGAGCCAGGAGTATTAACCTCCAGAGGGTCCTTGACTATTAGGTCTTTTGAGTTAAGTTTCAGGATAAGGCAGCATTTTTCTAAAATCCAGGTTTTCCCTTGCCTGCCTTTGTGATGATGACGGTGTGTATCAGGTTTCTGCTTAACGTCAGATCTTCTTTGGGTATCTTCCCAGTGTTATTAGAAACCTGAGATATTTCCCTACTTACTTGCAGGAGGAGCCAGCATGTTGCACAACTGCAGGGGCCCCATTCATCTTAGAGTGTATGGATTAGACCAGGGCATCAAGGGCCGTAGGCAGCATGCAGTGCTATGTGCAGGTGCTAGCAGGGAAGGCATGGTAGGTGAAGATTTCTGTTTCTTGGGTGCATTAATATGGAATTATTTTTCAAAATGGATTCTAGCCATACCCTTGTTATTCCATGTTTTTAAACCAGATCATTCATCTTGAGGAGTACTCAGCCAACTCTAGGTACAGCTTTTCCTCCAGCCCCTCAGCCACTGCTTGACAGGGTTGTGAGGCCACAGCCTGTGAGAGATCAATCTGGAGAATTATTAGGTATCTCTTAAGTTGCTTTAAAATCGCTTGGAGGCCAATCCTGAAGTTTAGGAAAAGAGTGTGCTTGTGTTTCTTCTGTTTACTCCTTTCTCGTCTAAGTGTTCTTGTCCTTCAGTTGACTCTGGAGACTGGAATATGAGTAAAGAACATAAAAGGGATTTCAGTTAAATATTAGAACCTTTCAAGTTTCAGGGCTTTCAACTGAGCTTAGTGACGTGCCACCGATGACCAAGGTTCCATTATATCCTGAAGGGATATTTCTCTAAGGCCAATTAGGCATCAATCATTAATCAGACACTTTACAAATGGTACTTATATTAGGTTGAATCTTATGACCTTGCCATTTTTGTAGATCAGAAATAGTTGGATATTGGCAGTTTCCCATGGTTTTACCTGGAGTCCTCTGGAGAGGCCATGTAGCATTGTGCTTCAGAATAGGGACCTGGGACCTGTATGCCTTGTGCTGGGCTGGAATTTTCACCTTGGCACTTATTTGTATGTGACATTGGACAGGTCACCCACTGCCATTGGCTGACATTGATTGCTCTGAAAATGGGGTGGTTGTGGTTCCACACCATAGGGTTGTTTTTAAGATTAAATATGTCCATGTATGTAAAGCACCTAGGACAGGGCCTGGCACACGGCTCACTCTTTGTGTGGTTTTTTTCATGACTTCTTCATTCTTAGGACCTTCACAGTTTCTGCCATATCTGTGTGCCACCTGTGTAGTCGTTGTCTTGGTCAGCACAGGCTGCTATAACAAAGTACCAGGGACTGCGTGGTTAAACAGACATTTATTTCTCATAGTTCTACATGTCGGAAGTCTGAGATCAGAGTGCCAGCATGGTCGGGTTCTGGTGAGGGCCCTCGTCCTGGCTCACGGAGCTGTCTTCTTGCTGTGTCCTCCCGTGGCAGAGAAAGCGTGAATGAGTGAACAAACTCTCTGTCATCTCTTCTTAGAAGGATCCTAATCTCATCATGATGGCCCTGCCCTCGTGACCTTATTTAATCTTAATTACCTCCCAAAGACTCCACCCATCCCCAAGTGCATATTGGGGGAGTTAGGGCTTCAAAATATGACTTCTGGAGAGACCCAATTCAGTCCATAGCAGTCATTTATTTAGTGTTTTTCTTTAAAAGTGGCAATTTTAAAAACAGGAATAACTTGGGCTGGGCATGGTGGCTCATGCCTGTAATCCCAGCACCTTGGGAGGCAGAGGTGGGCGGATCATGAGGTCAGGAGATTGAGACCATCCTGGCCAACATGGTGAAACCCCATCTCTACTAAAAATACAAAAAAATTAGCCAGGCGTGGTGGCGGTCACCTGTAGTCCCAGCTCCTCGGGAGGCTGAGGCAGGAGAATGGCGTGAACCCGGGGGCGGAGCTTGCAGGGAGCTGAGATCACGCCACTGCGCTCCAACCTGGGCGACAGAGTGAGACTCTGTCTCAAAACAAAACAAAAAAACAGGAATAACTTATTTCGTTCATTCTTGGATGCTTTTCTTGCTTTTGTATATCGTCTGTGAAATTAGAATGTCTTTTTTTTTTTTTTTGAGTCACTCTGTTGACCAGGCTGGAGTACAGTCTATGACCATGGCTCACCACAGCCTCTATCTCCTGGGCTCCAGCAATCCTCCTGAGTAGCTGGGACTACAGGTATGTGCCACCATGCCCAACTAATTTTTGTATGTTTTATAGAGACAGGGTTTCACCATGTTGCCCAGGCTGGTCTTGGAATTCCTGGGCTCAAGGGATCCTCCCACCTTGGCCTCCCACAGTGCTGGGATTACAGGCATGAGCCGCCATATGCTGGGCACTGTGGGATAATATCTTAAAATCCATGACATGTCCTGGTTTAATTTTTTTCTTGTCCACTAAAAGATATAATGGCTGATGGCATCATGGATTTGGTAGGAAATGGTATTTTTGTGGGTTTTTTTTTGTGTTTTTGTTTTTTTTTTTGAGACAAGGTCTTGCTCTGTCGCCCAGGCTGGAGTACAGTGGTGCAATCACGGCTCACTGCAGCCTTGACCTCTTGGGCTCAAACGATCCTCCTGCCTCACCTTCTGGAGTAGCTGGGTCTGCAGGCACATGCCACCACACCCAGCTAATTTTTAAAACATGTTTTATAGCGATGGAGTCTTGCTATGTTGCCCAGGCTTGAACTCCTGGGGTCATTCAGGTGATCCTCCTTCCCCAGCCTCCCGAAGTGCTGGGATTACAGGGATGAACCACCATGCCCAACCCCTTTAAAATGGTATTTTTTAAAGGAAATATTATCAAGAGTGTGTGCTAGTTATGTTTTTCCAACCCATGTTAAAATGAATAAATGTCTGTTGTTTTAAAAAGTCCTCCTGTGTACCACCTTGCAACCTCTGTGGATTAGCAGTGGACTCCTGGCTTACCCTTTGGGAAACATGAATGTAGAATGTAGTGTATGGTTTTCGAATCAGGTTTTGTGGCTCAGCCTCTTCACCCAGCATGGCTGTGCTTTGGTTGGTCTCACGCACTGAAGTGTTACTTAAGGTTTGGATTATGGGAAGGACTTTTACTACTAAAGAGGTTGGAAAACCACACGTTTTGGGAGGCTGAGGTGGGAGGATCACCTGAGCCCAGGAGTTCAAGACCAACCTCGGCAACATGGCGAGACCCTGTCTCTATAAAAACTAAAAAAAAGAAAAAAAAAAAAAGCCGGGCATAGTGGCTCGTGCCTGTGGTTCCACCTACTTGGGAGGCCAAGGTGGGACAATCATGTGAACCCAGGAGGTCCGGGCTACAGTGAACCAGGTTCACATCACTGCACTCTGGCCTAGATAACAGAGTGTGAGACCTTGTCTCAAAAGAAAACCACATCAGTAAGCCATCTTCTCGTTTACCTCACTAACATCCTGTTGAGGTGTCCCACAAACCAAACAGGATGTGGGGGTGCGGAGGATTATCCCCTCTAGGAGCAAGTTGCCCCATCTGGTTGAGGGAGAGGTGGTTCTGTCACCACTAGAGCACGTTGAGTGCTGCAGAGATGGCTGGCGACAGGGATGTCTGGCCTGGCAGATGTCGCCTTCAAGGAGGGAGTGTGCTCATTGCAGCCTGCTTTCTGGGATGAGAGTAGGCTAGTAATGCGATGCCTGGGGCCTTCCCTGATATAGAAGGCACTGGACAGGCATGTAATACGGATAAGGTAGAGAGGGTGATGGATAGTTTTTTAGATTTTCTGAATGGCCTTTTTCTCCATTTCCTGGTTTTTTGTTTTTTTGTTTTTTAAAAGCTGCATCCTTTTGCATTGAATGAAACCCCATCAAGGGCATCTCCTAACTCTTCTTCCCTTCTCTTGGCCAGGGCTGGTGTTTTTTGTGTGTTTGTGACTGACAATGCAGAATGGAGAATTTGGAGAAGGTAGTTTTGCCTTTTTTCCTACAGGAAGAGGGACTTGTCTACAAATAAAGGGGTCTGCCTTTCAGTCCTTTGAAGCCACCTGATCTGACAAAGACAATCTCCCTGTCCCTTTTTGAACCTTAAGCTGAGCAAAAAATTACTTAGTTGCTGAAAGCGGGTCAGTGTAGAGGACTTCCTGCACTCCTGCTTTGACTTCATCTGCAAGAGAGCTGAGAAATGAGTCAGGCATTTCTGCTTCTTGAGACTTCTCTTGGTGTGGCAGGGCATCCTGTTGAGGAGGGACTCCATTGCCTCGTGCCCTGGGTATAAACAGTCCCAGAGGGCTTTGGAATCAGCCTGGGTCAATTCTGGAGGAAAAATAAGGCCTAATAAGCATGCTTCTTTTCCCAGAATGTAGCCACAGGGGTCTAAGCAGCTGATTGTGGGGTCCAGGGCCACCAGGAGTCTTGGCTGGTCCAGCGTATCTTGATTTGTTAGGAAGGTGGATTTGAATTCAGTCTAGAGAAGATAACGTGCCTATTGTGCAGAATGCAGACCTTTTTGTTCAAGGCTGTGTGCATTTGGAAGTAGAATGACAAAGCAGTGTAGATTTACACAGAGCATCTTTGAGTCTATTACAACCCTAAGTTTTATGGTTTTGAGCCAGGAAAGTACTTTTCACATTCTGTCTTTGCAGTCCTGAGATTTTACTGTGGTGGCACTGGTTATGAGATAAGACTCACAGTTACAAAATTCCAAGCTGAGGATTATCATCTAGAACCACTCCATAGTTGGATCCTTGGGCTCACTCTTCACTCTGTCACTCACAGCACCTGTCACAATGCATGTATGTTACCCAGAGGGTGCCCAGTAAATTTATTGAACAAGTTTCTAAACTTCCAGATTGCTTTCTGATTGGACAATAATGACTGTTCTTTTTTTTTTTTTTTTTTGAGACGGAGTCTCGCCCTGACGCCCAGGCTGGAGTGCAATGGCACGATCTCGGCAAACTGCAACCTCTGCCTCCCAGGTTCAATCAATTCTCCTACCCCAGCTGCCCAAGTAGCTGGGATTACAGGCGCGCACCACCATGCCCAGCTAATTTTTTGTATCATTAGTAGAGACGGGGTTTCACCATGTTGGCCAGTCTGGTCTCAAACTCCTGGCCTTGTGATCCGCCCGCCTTGGCCTCCCAAAGTGCTGTGGTTACAGGTGTGAGCCACCACGCCTGGCCAATGTCAGTTCTTTTTGAGACCTTGACCATTACACTGAATCCATTACACTGAAGTTTCTTGAGACTGTACCATGATTGGGGTGGGAAATAAATGTTGTGTGCAGTTTTGGATTTGGAGAACTTTGTGGGAGTGAAGAGTCAAGAAGGATGCTTTTAAAAGCATAACTCTTCTATCTATTTTTTAATAACAGCTGACGTTGCAATTCATGGGAACAATGAATTTTGTCTTTTCTGAAACTTAGTAACCACTTGGTCTGTCAACAATTATTTGAGTAGTCTACTGGGCAGGCAATAAAGCAGTGATCAATAGATTTGGAGATGGATAAAACAGTTGGTTTTCTCTCACTCCCCTCCTTTAGGGAGGGAAAGGTATATATGAGACAGTGATTAAGAGCATTAAATGAGGGAGGCAGGCGGTGTCAGAGTGCCTTGTTTGAACATGGGTCCAGCTGACTGTGTGTTTCTTTGAGTATATGACCTCCTGAGCCCAGGTTCCTTATCATCCCATGGGGCAGTAATCACTCTCCTGCCCTCCTTACCGGGAGGAAGTGGATGTGACCTGAATTATGAGTTGTAAAGACTGAACACTGGAAATGATTGCCACTGATAGAGAAAGGGTGTAAGAGTGGCCCTTTTGGAGTGCTGAGGACACCAGGAGCCTCAGGCTCATGACTGTCCTCTTTTGGTTCTCCTCCCCTCCTTGTGTACCAATCACCCAAGGAAGGTGATTCATTAGACTTCATTAGACATACTTCCCAGTTCAGTTTCTCTCTTAGCTCAGAGTAAACAAGTGACTCTCTGTTCAGAACTGAATGAATTGCATCTGGTACTTTTAGTCCTTGCATCTTACAGTGAAGATTAAATGGTACTCTGGAGGTTTGGCAAGATGAGACTCACTTCATCACCAGAGAAGAATGGAGTCACTTGGGAGGGAGCACCCGTTCTGGTATGAAATTTCTCCTGATCACAAGTGCTTGTGAAAATTAACCTTTTGCATACTCTCATCCTTCTCAAGGAAAGGCTGAATTGCTTCTCAAGTTTGGTCCTGCAACCTTGGGTGAGAATTCTGGTTTTGTTGCAAAGCTAGAGCTCAGAAACAAGAAAGTACAAGTCCATTTTTCTTGGAGGAAGAGGGCAGGCAGCTCAGCTTACATGAGCATCTGATCCAGCAGTCCATAGCTCCCTGTGTGGGAAGTGTCCCCTTAGCTGTGGAACCCAGGTAGGTAGGTGAACACCTCACCTCATGACTGCCACACCTTATGACTGCCCATTAGCTGCTGCGTCCCCTCTCCTCCTTCTCTTTTCTTCTCTCTTTCTGGAGGAATAGTCTAGTTTGGTTTGGAGATGAACGTCTGGCCTGGGAAGATCTCTTTCAAATAAGATTATGCCCATCTGTGGCTTAAGAAGTTACTCATTCACCAAGACACATGCTTGTGTCTAGAAGTAATACCATCATGTTACCACAATAATATTAAGTAGAGCATATATAACTGCCATTTTTGTAAATAAAATCAGGAAACTGTAGCCATTTCATATGGTAATTCCCAGTAACTCTTGAGAATCTGAGTTGTGATTTCTGTCATGTAGACAAGTATGATGGACCGAATATTCATTTAATTTCCCTACCAATTCATGTGTTGAAGCCCTAACCCCCACAGTGATGGTATTTGGAGATGGGGTCTATGGGAGGCAGTTAGGGTTAGATGAGGTCAAGAGGGTCGGACCTTCACGATGGTCTTAGTGCCCTTATAAGAAGGGACACCAGGGAGCTTGCTCTCTTTTTCTCCCCTTTATGCACAAAGAGGAGGTCATGTGAGCATGCAGGGAAATGGTGGCCACCGCAAGCCAAGAGAAGAGGCCTCAGAGTGAAACCTGCCTCAGTGGCACCTTGATCTTGGACTTCCCAGCTCCAGAACTGTGAGAAAATAAGTTTCTGTTGTTTAAGCCTCCCAGTCTAGGGTACTTTGTTATGATAGCCTGAGCAGACTAAGATACTTAGTTCAGATAGAAAGTGAGAAGCTAATTTGAGTATGTTCTTTATCTGTTCTTGGCCTGTTTTCTTTGGTCTAGGCAAGTCATTTTGAAGGTGTTCTGTGAAGTTCATCTTCATCAGAATCACCTGGGAAGCATGTTAAAAAACCAGAGTCTGGGTCCCAACCCCAGAGATTCTGATGAGGGTTATATGTGTGGCTGGGCTGTGCATTTTTCATTTGTTTATGTTTTTTCTTTGAGGTAAACTTTACATGTAGTGAAATACACAAATCCTAAGTGTACTGTCTCATGGGTTTTTAACAAATGAGTTGCTTTGTGAAACCCAACCCCTGTCAAGATAGAGAACAACATGACCATCAGCCCAGAAAGTTCCCTGGTGTCCCTTCCCAATCAGTCCCCACTTGGGACCTTCAGTGGCATCCCAGAGCTGTTTATTATGGTGGCAGTGGCTAGAGAGCTACTGTTAATTAATTTGAGCAACAGTGCAGCTGAGAAATTTGATCTAGCAGGGGGCGTCTGGGACTGCCATCCTGAATTCAAGGTTCTCAAATCCTGTAGCTCTTGGGTCATATTAATAGGAGCTATATTTTTTAAAAGGGATAGTTGGGCAACTGGTTAGAAGGAAATGGCAATGAGTTCATCTTTGGGCCTATTTTGAAATTGGGTTGTTTCCAGTTCTGAGTGGGGAGGTTGCATTGTTGTTCTGAGTCTCAGATTGGAGCCCATTACCTGCCAGGCTCCTGCTCATTCTTACCTCCTCTTGGAGGGATCCCAAACAATTCTAATTCCACTAGTAAGGTTTCCCAGCCGGTCACTTTTCCCTAGCTGTTCCCAGTCGTTCTAAGTGTAGAAGCTACATCATCCTTGGCTTCTGCCTAGTGGCTCACTTAACTGCATCATCTCACTTTATCATGTTGCTGTTTATCTTTTGTAACATAAAGTTTTATTATTTGACATACTATCTCAGTCTGTTCCTTTTGCTGTAATAAAATACCTGAAACTGGGTGATTTATAAAATAAATTTATTTCTCACAGTTGGGGAGGCTGGGAAGTCCAAGATCAAGGCGCCAACAGATTTGGTTTCTGCTGAAGGCTCACTTTCTGCTTCCAAGATGGCACCTTGTTGCTGTGTCCTCACGTGGCAGAAGATGGAAGGGCAAAAGGGTCAACTCTTCTTCAAAACCTTTTATAAGGGCACTAATCTGTTCATGAGAGAAGAGCCTACATGTTCTAATCACCTCCCAAGACCCCTCACCTCTTAATACCATCACTTTGCGGGTTAAGTTCCAATGTGCATTTTGGAGGGCCATATACATTCAAACCATAGCATATGCATTATCTCATTTAATCCAGAGCTAATGGTTGACATCCCATCCCACTGGGACAAGAACACATGTGATAGTTGAGCTTAAAGTGTCAAAATATGGAAGGTATTCAGAGGGAACAGTGATAGTGAGCTGGAGAGTTCTGGAAAGATCATGTGGCGGCAATGGGGCTTGGAGCTGGACCATGAAGAATGGATGGGGCAGAGGACGGGCAGGCAGGAGAATGGGGGATAAAGACCTCCTAGGCAAATTTAGTATGGCATCTTGGTTTTATTAAATAAGTAGCATTTGATACTCTTTAGTCTACTTTACCTTTTCCTTCCAACAACTCTGTGAATTAGATGGGGCAGATGGTTAAATTCTATTTACTGTTGAGAAATTGAGGTCCAGAGAGAAAAAAAATGCTTTACCCAAGACACGCAGTGAAATTAATGGCAGCCTGAGCTTCTCACCCTTGCTGTTTGAGTTTCTCCATGTCACCTGACCACCCACTGGTATCTGACCGCAAAAGACCTTCCTTGCTGACTTCCTGTGGTATTTTATTTTGTTTTGCACAGCATGGTGCTGCTGTTAAAAACTAAGTCTTTTAAAAACATTTCCTCAGTAGCATCAAACACATGTCTTTATCTTCTTGATTCAAGCTGGTCCTGACTTTAATTTGATGTCTTTGGGATATCTTGAGGAGAATAGGGTAAGAATACGTGTGGACTTTCATTCTTGAGAATATAGGAAAGTATTAGATTTCAGAGTCCGAGGTTAACACAGTGGTCACCAGCCTAATGTGGCTATTTAAATTTGAGTTAATTAGTAAAACTTAAAATTCAGTTCCTGGTTTGCATTTACCACATCCCAACTGCTCAGTAGCAACATGTGGCTTGCAGCTCCTACATTGCCGGTAGAGAAATAGAACATCGCCATTATTGCAGAATGTTGTGTTGGACAGCACTAGTCTAAAGCTGCTGTCTCAACTAAGTGACTTCTCTGTAACCTCTGACTCTCTGTAACTTCTAACTTCTCTGTAACCTTTGACCTTACAAGGTAGGCTTGGAGTGCAGAGGGGTGCAATGAAGTTGTCTGTGATACTGATGCTTATCTCAGGCCATACTGTAATGTTCTCTGGGTCATCTCTCCAAAAGACACAAGAAGTCACTTGTTTTTCACAGAGAGAGAACCTCTGATTCTAGCTATTATATTGACTCTTGTAGAGGTGCTACAGACAGGCCATGATAGGATCTGGAGCCAGTGTGTTATCATTTCTTCCATAGTTATAGATGGAGTGCTCCATGTGTCATTAGTCATTTACAGTGTCGTGTGTGTTAGCCTCAGTGTCTACCCATGAGGATATATGCCTATTTTGGAGAGGGATGCAGGGGAGGACAGCTGCAGCTCTATCTGAAGGAATGAGCTGCCATATTGATGCCTCCATCCTTAAGAATGTTCTCTGTTGTGGTTGCTGGTCTCTGGCTGACATTTGGTATGTACATTCTTTGAGTCTGCAAGAATAAAAGGCTCAGTGCAGTGTTATAGGCAGGGGTCTGCTCTTAGTTCAAATGCGTTGAGGGAAGCCGTTTTATGCACAGTGACTTGTACCCTGAACATCCTTTTGGAAAGATGAAGCAAAGAGGGTTATTGTGTGATTTCATCATATACATGGCCTGAATGGATGGTAAGACTGTTGAATGGAAGGTTGGGTAGATTAGAGTGTGCTGCCAAAGGCAAAAGGGCTCTGGCCAGGGGCCCAATACTACTGTGAACAGGATGCAAATGATGGTGGCCTCACAGGAGATACACTGAAAGGGGAGTTGGGTGGGACTGGAGCTAACCCCATTTGAGGTCCCCAAGACCATGTAATGAAGCAGGAAACCCAACACACAGAGTGCATGAAAGCAGGACACGGTGATGATTCCTGAATGGGCAGAGGGCCCCAGAGAGGGAGACAGTGACTTGGGTTCTTTAAGGGCTCACAGGCTATACCCACAGGCTACAGATTCACCTCATTCCATCCCCTTCTCTGTAATTGCCCTGGTGAGTTTCCAAATGAAGGGAAAGAGCCAATAGCCCTTTAGGAAGAGATGCACTAGATGAAAATCACCTGATTAAAATATTGCTGTTAATCGCGGGAGAGCGGGGTAGGGAGGGAAAAAAACCACAGGCTCAAGCGTTAAAAGCAATAAATTATATGTTAGGCTTTGCCACCCAGTATGACCTTGGGCAAGTCGCATAAGGGCCCCATTCCCTCTGATCCTGGAGCAGGGGGAATGCCTGCCACCTGCCTACCTCATGGGGGTTTTGGGAGGATTAATAAGATAATGTCTGAGCTGTGCTTTGGGCTCCTTGGAGACAGCCACTGTATATCAGGAATTATTAGCACAAGCCAGGACAGTTTCTTGCCCATTCTTTACCTCATTAAGCTACCTATGCCTGATTACATCTGCTTATAAAAGTTCCTGCTCGGGGCCGGGCGCGGTGGCTCAAGCCTGTAATCCTAGCACTTTGGGAGGCCCAGACGGGCGGATCACGAGGTCAGGAGATCGAGACCATCCTGGCTAACACGGTGAAACCCCGTCTCTACTAAAAAATACAAAAAACTAGCCGGGCGAGGTGGCTGGCGCCTGTAGTCCCAGCTACTCGGGAGGCTGAGGCAGGAGAATAGCGTAAACCCGGGAGGCGGAGCTTGCAGTGAGCTGAGATCCGGCCACTGCACTCCAGTCTGGGCGACAGAGCAAGACTCCGTCTCAAAAAAAAAAAAAAAAAAAAAAAAAAAGTTCCTGCTCAAAGAAGAGTGGACTGGGAAGGTCATAACCCAGCCTGGATCTCTCCTGGTAGGTTTCATTAAAGCCACTCCCTAAACCCATACTCCTCAGCAACAGGGCACCTTGAAAGCTTAGCGCAGTGCCCCCATCTAATGCCAGAGATGGACAGTTAAAAAGAAAAGAATAAAAGATCCTATGGACTTTTTGCACTTCTGTGCTTTGTGTTACCACTACCAACCCACCCGCATTCTAGCACACCTAGGGGAGTGACTGCCAGATTGCAGGGGATGAGGGACAAGCTCCAGGAGCCTTTAGCTACTCAGTTTTAGACTGAAACCAGGTGGCTCTAAGTTCACATACCAAGAAACCTATATTTATTGTGTTTCTAAGTGACGGCAAGTCCATGTTGTATGAATGTGTATTATGTATAAAAGACACAAAGTAGCCAGGTGCGGTGGCTCACGCCTGTAATCCCAGCACTTTGGGAGGCCGAGGCAGGCGAATCACGAGGTCAAGAGATCGAGACCATCCTGGCTAACATGGTGAAACCCTGTCTCTACTAAAAATACAAAAAGTAGCCGGTCATGGTGGCGGGCGCCTGTTGTCTCAGCTACTTGGGAGGCTGAGGCAGGAGAATGGCATGAACCCAGGAGGCGGAGCTTGCAGTGAGCAGAGATGGCACCATTGCACTCCAGCCTGGGTGACAGAGCGAGACTCCGTCTCAAAAAAAGAAAAGACAAAGTATATTCAGTGTGGGTCTCTATCCTCAAAGGTCTTCATCCAGTTGGATAAATTTGACATTTATTCCTAGAAAGCTCACTAGCCTTGATATAGACCAGGGGGAGAAGTCAGATTAGGGGATGGAAGCACTTCAGGTCAAAGGGTTCAGAGGCCAAGCCTGGGCCAGGGGCAGAGGGGTGAGGGGAACAACTCAGCTACAACATCCTCAAGTGTATCCAGAGGCCATGCAGACAGAGGCTTGAACCGCAGTTCACAGGAGACTTTCAGGTGCCTGTGATCTTCCTGGAATAGGAGAGGACAGGATTCAAGGCCATCTCCCACCCACCACCTATCTCCTGGGAGGCTACCATGAGATGGTCTCTCATTACCTCCCAGGTTCTGATGAGGATGAACTTCTGTACTCCAGCCCCCTCAGAATAGAGTTGCAGAAGGTAAAGCTGCTTAACTACAGTGGACTCCTCAGCAACAGGGCATCCCACAACTCATGCTGCAGTCATCTGGCCCCTTCTATTCCAAGGTCATAATTTTTTGGTATGAAGGACAAAGCCATGGAGAGCTAGCACCTTTGGCTACTCTTTATTTTGCTGTCTATGTAAGTAATAAACTGCCTGAATCCAAAAGTGGCTTGTGATACCTTTACCAGCCGAATTAGTAAGGCTGTGGCCTTGCCTTGTCTCGTATGCTTGATAAGAGGGTGTGGTCAACTCTCACCTTGACTGCGCCAAAGCTTTACGCCAAAAGGATAGAGCTGGTTCCCAGGGCCTGTCAAAAGAGAAGGGAGCAGGACTGAGGGCAACCAGCAAAGCTTTAGACCCATGCAGACCAGTGCCACCTGGCTCAGCCATCGTAGCACAGCTGGAATTCTTTCCACAGCCACACACAAGGACATTAATACTGACATTATAAGGTTGTTGTTAAGATCGGAGATAATGTATGTTATACTTCCATAGCAGTCCCAGACACAACTGCTAAAACAGAAAATAACAGCCACTAACATTTACTATGTGCTTGCCTTGTTCCAGGCACTGTTCTGCTAGTTTTATAGGCTAACTCATCTGATCCTTACAACTACCTTTGAAGTAGATATTCTTGTTTTATGTAGATGAGGAAGCCAAGACAAAGAAGTTCAGAAATTTGCTCAAGGTCACACACAAGTTAGTGGCAGAGCTGGGATTTAAACCCAGGCAGGCTATGAGCCTACTACTAATTCGGTTGGTAAAGGTATCACAAGCCACTTTTGGATTCAGGCAGTTTATTACTTACATAGACAGCAAAAGAAACAGTAGCCAAAGGTGCCAGCTCCCCATGGCTTTGTCCTTCATACCAAAAAATTACCTGCCTCAGTGGACATTAGCGATATTCCCACACTTTGCTGCTAAAAAGAAAGTAACATTGTATCCAGTCTAAGTTCTGAGAAGAGTTCTGGTCTCCTATATCTTCCTATCAGGTTGAGCCTGAGTAGAAGGAAACAACAAGACAGAAGGGCTGGCAGGGATCTAAATAGAGAGGACTCTAAAAGTGATGAGTGATCTGGTTTGCAGGTGGTAGAGTATGTACTTGGTTTGTAGTTAAGGAGAAGGACAAACTTCAAAAGCTGTCTTATAAGTCAAAGGCCCCAATTTAGGAATACGCAAGTGTCGGTAATACATTTAGCCAAATGCTGGACAAGGTAAGGTAGATGTGACAATGGACATGAAAATGCCAAATACAGAATTGTGGTCACATTTTGTAGGAAGAAAGAGAGAAATACTGTTTTTCAGGCTAGTATTTGATGTATTGTTACTGTTTTATATCTCAACCTCTTGATTTCTTGAAAAAGTATAAACTTGATGACTTTACTGCATAATAAATCCACCCATTGCACCCACATTGCAAGCAAACTCCACCCACTCCATAAATTGGTGCTCTTCCTACTACATCTCCTGTCTACTTTCAGATAGTTTTCCTAAAGCCCTGACTGGCAAAAGCCTAATTCTGCCCTCTGCAAAGATCTCAAGTCCTTGTCTAACTAAAGGGGAAAAACATTAAAAATGAAATGTTTGAAACTCAGCAGAGTGAACAGAATGAAACTACTGCCTATAGTCGTGTGTCGCATAATGACGTTTCAGTCAACAACAGACTGCATATACAACAGTGGTTCCGTAAAGATTGTAATGGAACTGAAAAATTTTTATTACTCAGTATTTACTATATATTTTTATGTTAGAGTGTACTCTTCTACTTATTAAAAAAGAAGTTGGGGGCCGGGCGCGGTGGCTCACGCCTGTAATCCCAGCACTTTGGGAGGCCGAGACGGGTGGATCACGAGGTCAGGAGATCGAGACCATCCTGGCTAACACGGTGAAACCCCGTCTCTACTAAGAAATACAAAAAACTAGCCGGGCGAGGTGGCGGGCGCCTGTAGTCCCAGCTACTCGGGAGGCTGAGGCCGGAGAATGGTGTGAACCCGGGAGGCGGAGCTTGCAGTGAGCTGAGATCCGGCCACTGCACTCCAGCCTGGGCTACAGAGCGAGACTCCGTCTCAAAAAAAAAAAAAAGAAGTTGGCCGGGCGCGGTGGCTCACGCCTGTAATCCTAGCACTTTGGGAAGCCGAGGCGGGCGGATCACGAGGTCAGGAGATCGAGAGCATCCTAGCTAAGAGGGTGAAACCCCGTCTCTACTAAAAATACAAAAAAATTAGCTGGGCGTGGTGGCGGGCTCCTGTAGTCCCACCTACTTGGGAGGTTGAGGCAGGGGAACGGCGTGAACCCGGGAGGCGGAGCTTGCAGTGAGCTGAGATCTGGCCACTGCACTCCAGCCTGGGAGACACAGGGTCTTAAAAAAAAAAAAAAAAAAAAGCTCCATGTGTGTTACTGTACCTAAAGACCTTCCAGTGGGACAAGATATGGACATGGAAGACAGTGACATTGATGATCCTGACCTTGTGTAGGCCTAGGCTAATATGTATGTCTTAATTTTTAACAAAAAAAGTTTAAAAACAAACAAAAAAAAGTTTTAATAGAAAAAAGCTTATGAAATAAGGATATAAAAAAATATTTTTGTACAGCTGTACAATGTGTTTCTTATTAGAGAGTTATTACAAAAGTCAAAAGTTAAAAAAATTAAAAAGTTTATAAAGTAAAAAAGTTACAGTAAGTTAAGGTTAATTTATTATTGAAGAAAGGAAAGCATTTTTTATAAATTTAGTGCAGCCTAAGTTGTAGGCATATAGTTTTAAAAATCTTTTTTTTTTTTTTTTTGAGATGGAGTCTTGCTCTGTTGCCCAGGCTGGAGTGCAATGGCCTAATGTCGGCTCACTGCAACTTCTGCCTCCTGGGTTCAAGTGATTCTCCTGCCTCAGCCTCCTGAGTAGCTGGGATTACAGGTGCCTGCCACCATGCCCATCTAATTTTTTTGTATGTTTAGTAGAGATGGGGTTTCACCATGTTGGCGAGGTGGTCTCGAACTCCTAACCTCAGGTGATCCACCCACCTCAGCCTCCCTAAGTGCTGGGATTGCAGGTGTGAGCCACTGCACCCAGCCTAAAAATCTTTTATCCCATATTTTTACTGTACCTTTTCTATGTTTAGATATGTTTAAATACACAGATACTTACCATGGTGTTACAGTTGCCTTCAGTACAGTAACATGCTGTACCAGTTTGTAGCCTAAGAGTCATAGGCTATATACTGTACAGCCTAGGTGTGTAGTAGGCTATTGCATCCAGGTTTGTGTCACCACAGTCTATGATGTTTGCACAGTGACAGAATCGCCTAATATTTCTCAGAACATGACCCCGTCATGAGGTGACACATAACTATTTAGATTAAGGCTTTCGGTGAAGTAGAACCATAGACAGAAAAGAAAAGACTAACTTTGAATTGTTATTCCTTCACAGATCATCTGTCTTCTCTGTTAGTTTTGGAAACTTGTTTTATCCCTATATTGGGCTATTTCACTGTGACATATCTAGGGGTGAATTTATGGATTTAATACATCCAGTTGAGGCTGGGTGCGGTGGCTCATGCTTGTAATCCCAGAACTTTGGGAGGCTGAGGTGGGTGGATCACTTGAGTCCAGGAGCTCAAGACTAGCCTAGGCAACATAGTGAAACCCCATCTCTACAAAAAAGACAAAAATTAGCCAAGCATGGTGACACACACTTGTAGTCCCAACTACTCAGGCGGCTGAGGCAGGAGGATTGCTTGAGCCTGGCGGGGGTTGAGGCTGCAGTGAGCTGAGATCACGCCACTGCACTCCAGCCTAGGTGACAGAGTAAGACCCTGTCTCAAAAAAAAAAAAAAAAAAAAAAAGAAAAGAAGGAAAAAAAGAAAAGAAAAAACGTAACTATATAACAAGTGGAGCAAAGCACTCTGTTTTTGAAAACTTATGTCTTACTTCACTTCTGGAAAGTTCGCAACCTTCATCTTTCTGAATAGGGTTGGTCTGCCACCACTCCAACACCCTTCCCCTGGATACCTATCAAAGCTGTGTTAGAGGCTTAGGTCTGCTCTCTGTGTCACTAACTACTATTTTTATTCTTCCTCTACTGCAACCTAGGTGACTTCCTCAGCATGTCTCTCAGTTCACTAATCCTATCTCCATCTTTGTCCAGTTTGGATTATCATTTAAAATTTAAATTTCAATGTCTGTTTTTTATTTCTAGCATGTATGCATTATTCTTTTTAAAAAATATTCATGTACTATTATTTCCTTTCTGCCTGTTGTGTTTTATATTTCCTTATTCTTTCTTACAGCTATAATTCCTTTTTTCATCTCTCATAGTTCCTAAAACATACACTTAAAAGTCATTGTCAGGCTGAGTACAGTGGCTCACGCCTGCAATCCCAGCACTTTGGGAGGCCGAGGCGGGTAGATCACCTGAGGTTAGGAGTTCAAGACCAGTCTCGCCAACATGGTGAAACCCTGTCTCTACTAAAAATACAAAATTAGCCGAGCATGGTGGCACACGCCTGTAATCCCAGCTACTTGGGAGGCTGAGCCAGGAGAATTGCTTGAACCCAGGAGGCGGAAGTTGCCGTGAGCTGAGATCGTGCCATTGCACTCTAGCCTGGGCGACAAGAGTGAAACTCTGTCTCAAAAAAATAAATAAAATAAAAATCATTGTCAGACTGCCCTACTTTAATCTCAAATAAATTAGCCCCCCGGTGTCGATTTTGTTGGCTGTCTTCTTGAGTTAGTTTTCCTTTGGTATTTTGGAAATTGGGTTTGCACACTCATGGAGTCAGAGTTAGTTTGGAGGAAGTGGTCTTCTCTGTACCATCCCTCTCCCAACAGCTTTGTGGTTACTTCTCCAAGGACCTCTAAGCCTATAATAGGTCTCATAGTAACATATCAGGACCCCCAGGACATAGAGACACAGATAAACTTCAATCTTCATACCTCCAGGTGGCCTTGGCCCACATGCGGGCTGTAGATTGTACCTGCTTCTTCGTAACATCCTAGGCTTCACTGTGAGCTGTAATTGTCAGATGTTTTCAGTCTCCTTTCATAGTTGGGGCAGTCTAGCCCAAACCTTGGTTTTAAGTAAGGACAGTGGCTCTCATCCCACCCTACTTGGGCTACTTTTAGTTCCCAGTCCACCAGAATAGAGCTCCTAGCACCACCACCTACTTTCAGACTCAAAGCACAGCAGGACTGTGGCTTCAACATTCATCTTTGCTTTATTCTGTTCTGTTCTTTCCCCGCCCGCCCCCCCCACCCCGCCCCGCGCCCATAGCTAATGTTTATCTTGTTTTTAAGCATAGTTTACACCTTTCATTTTCTTTTTGTATTTGATGTTTGGAATGGAGGGGAGGGAAACTGAATCAAAAATAAACTTATACACTGAGCTGAAGGTGGTATGTAAAGGAGGTAAGGATAGAGTCAAGCCTAGTGGGGGTAGATTATACCAGGCAGAGGGAATAAGAACAAGTGCAAAAACCCTATGGTAGGCAGGTCTGGCATGTGGGAGGAACAACAGGGAGGCCAGTGTGGCTGGAACAGGATGAACAGGAAAGAGACTGGCAGAAGAGAGGGGTGAAAGGTCATGGCAGGTCAGACATAGGGTTTTCCAGGGCTTCATAAGTCAGCTAGGAAGCCAGTGGTAACTTGCACAGAGTAGTAACATGGCATGACTTATATTTTAACAGGATTGCACTGGCTGCTGTATTTGAGAAAAGACTGGGGAAGGGGCAGTGTTAGGCAGTGGAAGAGTTGAAAGAGAGCAGTTAGGAGCTCTGGCAGTAACCCAGAGGAGAAGTCAAGCGGGCTTAGAACAGGGTGGAAACAGGGGAGGTGGTGGAAAGTGGTTGGATTCTGAATAGGTTTTGTAGGTAGAGTCAGCAGAATTTGCTGAAGGATTGGATGTGGGTAGGGGAGAAAGGAGTCAAGGATGACTCCAATAAGTGAAATGCCATTACTTGAGAAGAGGAAAATGACAGAATAGGTTTGTTTTGGAGGAAGCTCAGTTTTAAATAATGAAATGAAAATTAGCCCTTCTTACCTGACTACAAAGATATAATTACTGTAAGACTCAAAAGAAGACTGAAGACTGTTATTCAGAATATAGAAATAACTCTGAAAATTCAGTAAGTACACAACTCAATTAAAAGCAGGTAAAAGATTTGAATAGACTTTACAAAGAAGAGATAGGGGTGGCAAATAAACACATGAAAAGTTGCTCAACAACATTAGGCATCAGTAAATGCAAAATAAAACACAATGAGATACTGCTGCATGCCACTAGAATGGCTAAAATTAAAAGGCTGATAATAAAAAGTGTCAGTGAGGAAGTGGAACATGGGAACGAACTCTCATACATTGCTTTTGGTAATCCAAAATGGCACAGTTCCTCTGGAAAAGTTTGGAATTTCTTATAAAACTCAACATACACCTACCATGTGACCCAGACATTCCACTCCTAGGTATTTACATAAGAGAAATAAAAACACTTGTCTATACAAACCTACTCAAATATCCATAGCAGCTTTATTTGTAATAGTGAAAAAGTGGAAACAATCCAATGTCCATCAACAAATGAGTGAATGAAAAGTGGTTCGCCCATACAGTGGACCACTACTCTGCAATAAGCAGCAAAACACTGATACATGGATGAACCTCAAGAACATGATGCTGAATCAAAGGACCCAGGGTTCTTCCTTTCCCCCCCAAAAAGAGTACATAATACATCATGTTTCCATTTATGTGGAATTCCGGAAAATATAAACTAACTTATATAGTAACATAAATCAGATCAGTGATAGTCTGGGTATAGGGTGGAAGAAGAAATGGACCATCAGGGAACAAGAAACTTTCAGGGGTGATGAAATGTTCTGTATCTTGATAGTGGTAGTGGTTTCACAGATGTCTGTACCTGTCAAAACTTACTACACATTGTTATCAGTAAATGATTAGTTTATTGCATATAAATACCTCAATTAAGTCTGTGTTTGTTTTTTTGGGTGTGGTGGCACAAGTCTATAGTCCCTGCAAGTTGGGAGGCTAAGGTGGAAGGACTGCTTGAGCCCAGGAATTTGAGGCTGCACTATGATGGTGCCACTGTACCCCAGTCTGCACAATAGAGCAAGACCCTGTCTCTAAAAAAATCTATTTTTTAAATTGCTGAATTCAGGCTATGAACAATGACAACATTCTTAAAAGAGAGTCAACAAGTCTACCATGGAGGTCTATGACCCAACCAAAAGTGGTAATAATTCCAGTGCTGACCACTTGATTATCACCAGCAGCCTGTTATGTAGATGGGCTTTTAGTTCATAAACAGATGACTTGGTGAAGAAAAAAGGGAACTTTACTCTTCTGATTCAGGTCTGGCTCAGAACCAGGCCATGAAACACCCAAGGACCTAAGACACAATGCCCTTTTAAGACTGCTAGCATGAAAGTGGTTCTTTTCCATGCCTCATAAGCCCTAATCGTGGTAGAATAAAGACTGACATCCCACAGGATGTAAGACATGTGTTTATAAAGGACATTGACTTGTGCCATCTCACTCAGGTGGGGCTGGCACCATTCCTATTTTACAGATGAGGAAACAGCCTTGGGGAAATAAAGTAATTGCCTGGAATAGTGGAGCTCAGCTGCATTCTTTTTAAAACTTAATAAGAAATTTTTAAGAGATGCTCTCTCTCTCTCTCTCTCTCTGTCATTCAGGCAGGAGTGCAGTGGCACCATGATAGGTCACCTGTCACCTTGAACTCCTGGGCACAAGCAATCCTCCCACCTCAGCCTCCCGAGCAGCTGGGATTACAGGTTTACACCACCACACCTGCCTAAGTTTTTGTATTTTTTGTAGAGACAGGGTTTCTCCATGTTGCTGAGGCTGGTCTCAAACTGGCTTCAAGTGATCCCCTTGCCTCGGCCTCCCAAAGTGCTGGGATTATAGGGATGAGCCACTGTGCCCAGCCTGTTCTTTTCGTCATGTGACTCCACTGGTGATAGAGTCTTGCCCCACTATGTTTTTCCCTTTCTCCCCATTTACCCTTTATTTGCATAATTCTTTAATAACAGCTTTATTGAGATATAATCCACATACCATATAATTCACCTATATAAAGTGTATAATTCAGTGGCTTTTAGTATATTCAGAGTTGTACAACCATCACCACAATCTATTTTAGAACATTTAAATCACCTCAGAAAGAAACCCTGTACCTTTTAGCTCTTACTCCGCTGTCTTCCCATTCTTCTACCTCCCCAGTGCTAGGCAACCACTAATCGACTGTCGCTGTCCTATTCTGGGCTTTCATGTAATAGAATCATATAAGATGTGGACTTTTGTGACTAGCTTCTTTTACTCAGCATGTTCTCAAGATTTATCCCTGTTGTAGCATGTACCAGTACTCCGTTCATTTTTGTGGCCAAATAATACTCCATGGTGCAGGTTAACCACACTTGATGTTTCCATTCATCGGCTGATGGACATTCACATTGTTTCCACTCTTTGGTTATTATGAATAGTGCTGCTATGAACATTCATGTACAAGTTCCTGTGGCCATGTTTTCTTTTCTCTTGGGTATATACTTAGGAGTGGAATTGCTGGGTGTCATATGGTCACTCTATGTTTAAGCCTTTGAGGAACTGCCAGACTGTTTTCCAAAGTGGCTGCTCCATTCTGCATTGCCATCAGCGGTGTTTGAGGGTTCTAATTACTCCACATTGTAGCCAACACTTGGTATGACATGATATCTCATTATGGTTTTGATTTGCATTTCCTTGATGGCTAATGATGTTGAGCATCTTTTAATGTGCTTGTTGACATTTGCATATCTCTTGGAGAAATATGTATTCAGATCCTATGCCCATTTTTAATTGAATAGTTTGTCTTTTTATTATTGAGTTGTAAAAGTTCACATACATTTTCTTCTGTGGGTTTTATACTTTTAAATTATTTATTTATTTATTTTTTAGAGACAGGGCCTTGCTGTTTCCAGGCTGGAGCGCAGTGGAGCCATCATGGCTTAATGCAGCCTCAAACTTGTGGGCTCAATCCTCCTGCCTCAGCCTCCCAAGTAGCCATGATTACAGGCATGTACCACCACACCTGGCTGATTTTTTAAATGTTTGCAGACAGAGTTCATATGTTACTTTTAGGCTGGTCTTTAAACTCCTGGGCCTATATCCTCCTACCTTGGAAGCGCCAGACAGGTATGGTTTCTCACAGTGCATGGCCTTTTACACTTCTTTGATGGTGTCCTTACAGCACAAAAGCTTATGACAGAGTCTCGGGCCTGTTGCTCATAGGCTGGAGTGCAGCGGCCGGATCTCAGCTCACTGCAGCTCCGCCTCCGGCTTTACGCCATTCTCCTGCCTCAGCCTTCCCGAAAGTAGCTGGGACTACAGGTGCTCGCCACCTCAGCCCCAGCTAAGTTTCAGATGGTAGAGAGACGGGTTTCACCGCGGTCAGCCAGGATGGTGTCGCATCTCCTGACCTCGCGATCCGCCTGCCTCTGCCTCCCAAAGTGCTGGGATTGAAGAGGCTTGAGCCACCTGTTACCGCCAACAGCAATAAAAGCTTCTTAATTTACGTTCATTTTGTCAATTTTTTCTTTGGTTGCCTATGCTTTTGGTGTAATATCTATTGCTCTACTTTTTGCATGCCAGGTACACGGGCCTCTTTTTATCTGATCCTCAGAAATATAAGCAGGATGGGCAGGATCAGGACTGCCCTTCAGATAAGGTTACGTGACTCTTCTAAGGTCACACAGAAGAGGCAGTACTGGGATCCACCGTGGGCCAGTGCAGCTCAAAGCTCTTGTTCATCATAGCACACCACAGCATAGCACAGCATCATCAGGGAGTGGAGAATAAGAGGTTCTGCCTTAGGCCCTTCACTAAAGTGCCCCCTCTTAACACCGTGTTGAGAATCCCCTTCTCAGAATGGTTACTTGGCAAATGTTGAATTATTTCTTCCATTTTGTTTCTATGTTTTTCCAATGAAAGAAATTTTTTTTGAAAAAGAATGAACTTAAAATCTTGATTGGAAGGTAATGAACCTGCCTCTCAAGGGCCTGCCTTCCTTTGCATTCAGACAACTACTCAAGGTTACAACAAACCAATACATCCATTGGTCCCTTGTAAGAAATTCCCCAAATATCAGGAAACATTGTGGGAAAGGAATGCATCTCTTTTTTTGTTTTTTTGTTTTTTGGTTTTTTCCAGACGGAGTCTCGCTTTGTCACCCAGGCTGGAGTACAGTGGCGCAATCTCAGCTCACTGCAAGCTCCACCTCCTGGGTTCACGCCATTCTCCTGCCTCAGCCTCCCGAGTAGCTGGGACTACAGGCACCTGCCATCATACCTGGCTAATTTTGTTTTTGTATTTTTAGTAGAGATGGAGTTTCACCGTGTTAGCCAGGATGGTCTCGATCTCCTGACCTCGTGATCCGCCCGCCTTGGCCTCCCAAAGTGCTGGGATTACAGGCGTGAGCCACCGTGCCTGGCTGAAATGCATCTCTTTGACAATGCATGTTACTACTTAATACTGCCATTTGTTATACATAGAGCCAATTTATGGAAAAAAAGCCCTGGTTAGCTTCAAATTTTGGTCACCTGTCCTGTCAGCAGATGCATATACATTTTATAATTGTTTTCAAACTCCTGATTAAACAACATTACACTAAAGAAGGGCTCAGCTCTTAATCACTGTTCCTTGCCTGGCGTCCAGCCACAAGGTCAGTGCTTAGCAAATGTTGGTTTTAATGAGTAGTAGAATCCAAAAAAGAAAAAATCTCCTACTATTCTTACTCTCCAGTCCATTAACTTTGTAAATTCTTTGTTTCCTTTTAGTTTTCATCTAGATACAGATGTGATTTTTATTTATTTTTATTTTTTTGAGAGAGGCTGTCCAGGCTGGAGCGCAATGGCCAGATCATAGCTCACTGCAGCCTCAACCCTCCAGGCTCAAGCAATCCTCCCACCTTGGCCTCTCGATTAGCAAGGACCGGACCACAGGGGCATGCCACCTAATTTTTTAATTTTTGTAGAGACGGGGGTCTCACCGTGTTGCCCAGGTTAGTCCCAAACTCCTGGGCTCAAGTAATCCTCCCACCTTGGCCTCCCAAAGTGCTGAGATTACAGGCAGATATGATTTTTAAATCTGTACATTAACTTCTCTGAAAATTTTGTACATACTTCTAATACTATATTATCTTCATTATTATCTTACTGTGGTGACATTACATCCCATAAATTATGCACATTGTTTTTATTACATAGTCTTTGGGGGAACTTTTTTTTCCCTAAGTTTTCACAGTTTAGAGGAGGTCTACTTAAAGATTTCATCATATAAAGTAACTACTTTGGCTGGGTGCAGTGGCTCACGCCTGTAATCCTAGCATTTTGGGAGTCCGAGGTGGGCAGATCATGAGGTTAAGAGTTCAAGACCAGCCTGGCCAACGTGATGAAACCTCGTCTCTACTAAAAGTACAAAAATTAGCCAGGCATGGTAGCGGGTGCCTGTAATCCCAGCTCCTTGGGAGGCTAAGGCAGGAGAATCGCTTGAATCTGGGAGGCAGAGGTTGCAGTGAGCTGAGATCGTACGACTGCACTCTACCCTGGGCAACAGAGCAAGCCTCTGTTTCAAGAAAAAAAAAATTACTACTTTGAGGTTATTTCCTCAGGGTTTGTTTGAAAAATGAAATTGTTGGGGGAAGGACATACAGAGCTTGGGCATTGTCTCATTGCCAGACCGCTTCCCCCCAAATCGAGCCAATTTGCAGCATGGCCAGAATGCGTTTGCCCAAGTAGGGTTTAGTAGCTGGTTTACTTGACTGATTTTGCCGTTGTATTCATCACCAATAAGGTGGATGATGATTCTGTTTTCTTACTATAAATTAGTTGCATGTGTCCCTTAACTCTCAATCATTTCTTTCCTTGCAGTGTATCTTTGTTCTGTACCTGCTCATATGGAGAAGTTTAAAAAATACGTTTGTACTTTCTGCCCCACTTTGTCACTATCTGGTTCACTAATTGTCCTAAAGGAATTGACTTAGCTCATGTTGCTTCATCATTTATAAAAATATAAATGAGACAGAGGTTGCAGTGAGTGAAGATCATGCCACTGCACTCCAGCATGGGCAACAGAGCAGTACCCTGTCTCAAAAAATAAATAGGCTGGGTGCAGTGGCTTATACCTGTAATCCCAGCACGTTGGGAGGCGGAGGTGGGTGGGTTACTTGAGTTGGATCCAGGAGTTTGAGACCAGCCTGGACAACATAGTGAGACCCTGTCTCTACTAAAAATACAAAAATTAGCTGGGCATGGTGGTGCATGCCTGTAATCCCAACTACCTGGGGGACTGAGAGATTGCGCCTCTACACGCCAGCGTGGGTGACAAAGTGAGACCCTGTCTCAATAAAAAATAAATTAATATAGCTTTGGAATTTTTTTCACTTATTTTTCTAGTTTCAGTTCAGCATCATGTAGTTTGAATGATTTGTTGTTTTATAGTATTGTATTTCATCTTAATTTAGTAACTCTTTGATGTGTTTAAGCACCTAATCCTTTTCATAATAAGAACGATCAAGTGTCCTTTATAAGTTGCCTTGCAATTTGAAGTAAAACTGTGTCAGTGAATTTCTATGTAGAGAACAATACTTGTCATCTGGTAGGCACATGGGTCTCTTTGAGTCACTTCAAGAATGAATTTAGAATTAATTTAGCTTAAGGTTTCTATAGTCTACTGCACGCTTTAAAAATTTTTTTAACTTACGAGGCATCTTATCTATTTGAAACTAGCAACAGCCATTCTAAGTGAGGGTTTGTAAAGTCCGATACGAGATATACATGGGGCCATATGTAAGTTTCAACATAATTCTCTGACAAAATGAAAGTCTAGGGCATGGGAGATACTCAAGGGAAAAAGTGGATTTGAAATGCTTGCTGCTTCCCCAAGTTTCTGACAGGTCACTTCTCAGTTGTTCATTTGGTACAGAGGAACCAAATAAGTATAGAGGCTCTTTTTGGGTTTTCTCAAAAAAAGTGATACCCACTGGGAGAGACTCCAGCTGAGTGTTCCGAAAGCCAGAGTCCTCAGCCGAGAGAACTCCACAGTCCTCAGGCAGTTCCCAGCTGGAATTCTCTGTGAAACAGCAGCAACAGCCAGCAGCTTTTTAGTGTCTGGGGTAGTTTCTGACCCATCACAGTTACCCTCATTGCTATGACAACAGGGAGAATAACTATTCAGGTTCTGTTTGATTCTAGATCCAGAAAAAGGGTTAGGCTGTTTGTTCAAAGAGCAAAAGAATTGTCCGTTTCTTTGTACAATAGAAGAGGGAAAAAAATCCTTATGATTCAAGAGAAAAATGGGTGGGGCTGTCCTTTTTCCATTCCTTCACGTAAATTATAAGTCTCAGTTCTAGCCACCACACCTTATAAGAAAAGGTCTGGGACTGATGTGAAACTCTGTACCACAGCGACACCCTACCCTGGCTGATAGTGGCAAAAGAACAAAAGGAAGGAAGTTTCCCTTTTAAATCCCCAGGAATTTTTTGATGAGATAATATTACAGAGTGAAATGTCTCGTCCTCCTATTAGTTTAGTATTTGGCTCCTGTGTAACAGTAACCCACTTAGAAGCAGGCGGCTGTTTTGAAGTTATTTTAAACTCTCAGCCTAGTGTAGAGATTTGTAACCTTGGATAAAAGCACCACTAGCCCTAGTTTCAATTTTGCCCTTTCAGACATGTGGAAGGTGCACCAGTATATCTCAAGGATTTTGTACTGAAAGCTTCTTAAAGAGCTGGTCTTGGTTTCAAAGTTTGGCTTGATGTACCATACTCAAGGGAACATAGTTCTTTTTCTCCAGATATTTAACCTTGTCTGACATCGTCTTTTGGCTTCGAAGTTCCCCTACCTTCTTTGTCCATTAACAAAACATGAAACCACATGAAACCATGATAGTCAGTCTCACTGGGCTCTGAGGAAATTGAAGAAAGTTCATCTTCATATTTAAACATAAAATGAGTTGTTTGATACCTGGTACCAGAGATGGCCAGGTATATGCATTGCTTGTTGGTAGCATTTTGCCTTAGTAACTCTATTCAGAAATGCAAGTGGAATGTTCAGTGCCTCTTCTAGAGGTTATATCTGTGTCTGGGAGAAAACTGGAGCTTCTCAGAACAATCACCCTGGTTATTGTGTCTGCTGTCTCTGTAACACTCAAATCTATGTCACACTCTGATGCCACCTGGGAGCTATTTTTGGTTGCGAAGGGTGGTGAGAGCTACCGGTTCTTTCTCTTACTTTGTCTCCCTGAGTCATCACCAGCCCACATCCTGGATGGCTCCCAGAACAGCCATCTCAGACAAAGTCTCCCTTCAGATGTCTGCTCCTCAGTGCAGGGATCCTGTGGGGTCTCTCTTGGGCCTGATGAAATCCTTCCCTGCCTTTTCCAGTGAGGAGGACCCATAGAATCTGCTGGAACACTTGGAGAAAGGGAGTTATTATTTCTAGCATTGCATAAAATTTTTGATCAAAATCATTCACATGTCTGTTTATAAAAAGACAAAGCGTACATCACAGTTTATAATAAAAAAGAGCATTTTCTTGATTCACCTTCACTACCCCTGATTGCTATTCCCAGAGGCAACTATTTTCAATTCTTTAGTGGTTTCTTTTGCTCTTCATCTTTGTGATTGTTTCTAAATTTCTGTAACTCTTATAGTCAATTGCAGAATAATGTGTTGACCTCCTTCTGTAGAAAAAGATTTTGCTTTTCACTCCCCTCTTCTCATTTCTGCATTCTTCCAATGTAGTTATATCACATAGGTCATACCCTGATTATGGGTTCCGATCCTGGTGTAACTTTTTGTTTTTTTTTTCTGGAGTTAATCATTGCTCCCCTCACCCTGGCCCTCCATTACTTTAGTTTGCTGTAACTATCACTTGTCATCCTCTTGTTCAGAACTATAAAACTCTCCTCAGTATCATCTAACCCACTGGGTAATGAGTTATGTTTTTGTTGTTGTTTGTTTGTTTGGCTGTCCTGTAGCCTCATCCTTCTGGCCCCATCTGGACCTGTCCTTTAACAGGCTGGTTGCAAAGCCATCGTCCTGGGATTTCTCTTTATTTCTCTAATCTGTGGGAGTCCCTGTGCTTGGATCCCATGCCTGCCTTTTCCTTAGTTTTATTTCTTTGTTTTGTTGTTGCTGACAGCAACTCCTGAGGTTGGACATGGGTGGGAAAATTTGAGACTTGCTTTTTTGGGGAGGACATCTTCCATTCTCCCTCCCCTTCTACTGCCCTTTCAAGGTGCTGTCACGGTGAAGGGCACCAGTGTTGTGGTCTCTGTGTATAGTAAGCAGTAGCCACCCCAGCGTGCTTGGGCTGCTGTGGCCCCACAGCAAGGCCAAGGAGGAGCAGCCTTTGCTCCTATACCATTGCCAGTAAATCTTTTTTGTCCTGGGAATGTCTTTGATGACTCAATAATCAATAACTGTAAGAGCTAGGTCTTTAAAAGTTCATGCAGCAAGTTGATTAAATCCTGATGTATTTGCCCTGGTACCTCACTTAGCAGAGCAGAGACCCAAGTGGCTCACCAAAGACAGCAAGAGACATGGTAGCAGGCCTGCCTCCAGGCCAGAGATCATTTGTTCAGCCAGCAGTCATTTATTGAGCACCTGTTGGGTACAAAGCTCTGGGTAGGGTGAAAGGGGACTTCTGAATAAGACTGTCTTCCTAGAAGCAGGTACCCATCTTAGAGGGGAGGCTGTAGGAACCAGTAAGCACCATACAAAGCATTTGAGACTCAAGAAGTATTAGTTGATTCAAGAAAGCTCCATGGAAGGGGTGACATTTAAGTTGGTCTTGAAGGGCAAAGTATTCTAGGTAAAGGCATAAAATACAAATGAACATGACAGGTCTAGAGAAGTTGAAGGAGAGAGCTTTCCCATTGATGAAATGTCTACTGGTGTTACTATGTTGATGTATTTTATCTCATTTAATCCTTAAGGATGTCTGTATTTGTCCTTATCAGTTAAGACAGATGCTACAGTCTCCATTTTACAGATAAGAAAATCCATATGGAAAACATATAGGGGCATAGAGTGTGGAAGTACAGGCATTAGAGACTCAGAAGGGTAGGTGGAGGGGAGGAAGGGGAATGGATTATGGGAAATTACTTAATGGGTACCATTTACATTATTCAGGTGATGGATACACTAAAAGCCCAGATTTCACCCACTACACAATATAGCCATGTAACAAAATCACACTTCAATTTATACAAATAATTTTAAAAATCAAGGTTTATAGAAATCAAGTCATCTGCCTAGGTGATGTGCATCATAAAAGGCAGAAGTGAGATTTCAACACAAGATTGCATGATCTCAAATCTCATTCCTTCCTTCCCAAAAGAACAAAATAAGGAGTGAGAGGGTAAGAGCGACAGTTTCATAATAATGTCAAACTCATGATAAAGGAGTGGGTAGGCATTTTCCTTCGGTTGACTTAAGCAAGATGTTGAGTATCCCAAAGTTATTGCACAAAGAGCAAAAGTAAAACAAAATCAAAGTTATAACCCAGGGCGTATTTTCTGTTATACCCTTGTACTTTCATTGTAGCTTATTATTTGCATCAAGTTCTTCTGTGAATCTGCCCCAGAAGTTTTGCTTGTCTTCTCATTTCAGGCCATCCTTCCCCTTAGTATTCTCTGTTCGATGGAGTCTTGGTTCCAGTCTAAGGTTTCCATGTCTATTTGATTTTTTCTTTATGTTTTCATTAGTAGTTCATTCTGATGTCCTTGAGTTCTTACAACTCAGCTGTTTTTAACTTTCTTAAAAATAATAAGGCGAAAACATAAATGTCAAGCATCTGACTAGGAAAGCCCTATGCATCCATATATTTTAAGAAAGTAAACTCAGAAATGCCTGCAACTTTTAAATGCTTATATGCTACATTAAGTTCAAAGTTAATATGCTTGAACACCATACACTGAAGTATCCTACGAAGAATTTTGAATGATTAGGCATTCAGAACCACACAGATCTTGTATGTTGTCAGTGCCTATATGTCGCTGGCTGGTGTTAGCATGTGTGAATAACATGCCTGGTTTTTACCTGATGATTGCAGGGATGGCGTGGAAGCAGTGTCTAGCTGAAACTTTGGAAGAATATAGGAATTTCTTGTGGAAAAGGTTCTTATTCTCTACAGATGATTGTTATCCAAATTAGGACCTTGGGATCTTTTAAAATTAGAGGCTAATAATTCTTTTTTATCTTTTAAAAAAAATTGAGACACAATCTTGCTATGTTGGCCAGGCTGGTCTCAAGCGCCTGGGTTCAAATCATCCTCCCACCTCAGCTTCCCAGTAGCTGGGATTGTAGGCGTGTGTCACTATGCCTGGCTTAGGGCCCAGTATTTCTTAGGAGAAAGTAGAAATAAACATTTCATTGGGGCTATATCTTGAAAAATAAAAATGAAAGTAATGGTTTATATTTAAATTATAATTGCAGCCTTGGACTGATTTTTGAGAATAAACAAAGATTGAATCTCGTGTGGGCAGTGTGGGGATATTCTCAGCAAAATTGTATAAGACTGTGCATATGGCATCCTTTACTTAGGTTTGAGTTCAGCCGGGTGCGATGGCTCATGCCTGTAATCCCAGCACTTTGGGAGTCCAAGGCAGGTGGATCACCTGAGGTCAGGAATTTGAGACCAGCCTGGCCAACAAGGTGAAACCCTGACTGTACTAAAAATACAAAAATTAGCCAAGTGTGGTGGTGGGTGGCTGTAATCCCAGCTACTCAGGAGGCTGAGGCAAGAGAATTGCTTGAACCCAGGAGGCAGAGGTTGCAGTGAGCCGAGATCTCACCACTGTGCTCCAGCCTGGGCAACGGAGACTCTGTCTAAAAAAAAAAAGTTGTTTTCCAACTGAGAGGACTCTCACTTTTTCCAAAGGTCTCTCTTAATCCTTTGATCATTCTCTGTGGAAGCTCCCATGCGTGTTTCTTCTTTAATCCTTAACTAGATTGTTTGCCATTGGCTTTGAGTAGAATCCAGTTGTTGACTAATAGGACTTTCATGGACTCTGTTAAATTCTGCATTGGTTGCTGATTTGCAGTTCTAGTTTGCAACTTATTTACATAGTTTAGTCACTATATCATCTGATATTCCAACAATTAGCAGGAGTTCCCTGTTGGATTAAATATGATATTAAAATGTGTAAACCGGTCAGGTGCAGCAGCTCACACCTGTAATTCCAGCACTTTGGGAGGCCGAGGCAGAAGGATTGCTTGAGCCTAGGAGTTCAATACCAGCCTGGGCAACATAGTGAGACCTGTCTCTACACACACAAAAAAAGTCAATAAATGAGGTGGCAGGATTGCTTGAGCCTAGGAGGTCGAGGCTGCAGTAAGCTGTGATCGTGCCACTGCACTCCCATCTGGGGGACAGAATGAGACCCTGCCTTAAAAAAAAAAAAAGGTGTTAACATAGTAGATGTCCAATTAATGGGAAAGGCCTCTCTTTCACTTTCCCCGTAAAATGCAAACAAAATGGTATGTTCATTTGCATTTTATACCTTTGCCTAGAATACTCCATCCTTGGGACAGGTCAGTTCACTAAGGAATATTTTCACATAATGACTACTTCTGCTTCTCTATAAAAACATCTCCAGAGCTCATAACTTGGAGCCCTTGGGAAAAGAGAACCTCAGAGTGGAAGTGGCTGGAGGCCTAGGGTAGTTGATACTGTCATCGGGGCCAGCTAACAGAGACCTGAATCATATAATATGGTATTCAATAGGTGGGTCAAAGGAGCCTGTTAGATTGAATTAACAGACTTGTGCTGGAGATGTAAACTGGAATAAGGATCTCAGGAGAGAAGGAACTTAAGGTGGAAGTGGGAAAGTGGAATGGATGGTTAGGTAGGTTTTTTATCCTCTGAGATGTGATCTTAGTGGCTTCTTTACCCTCCACAAGAGGGTAAAGCATCCCTCCCACTGGCACTTTAGAAAAATCTTTTTAGTTTTAAAGGCTTTCATTCCTGTTCACAAGTCAGTGCCCTTTATGGGGCTGACGTGTTGCGCTGCTAAGTCACCCACCCCAGTGTTGGGAAGATTTGATAGAGGAGTTTGGAGGAAAGTGGGAAGGAATGACTGCTTAGGAGAGGAGAGAGGCTGGCAGTGAAGTGCAGCGCAGGGCACTGGCCTGACAGCCCTAAGGGACCCCTGGGTGTGTTTGAGGCTTACATAGTTCAGATTTCTGCATGCCTGGACACGCTCTCCACATGCTTTTCCTGAGGCCGTGTGTTCTGCTTCTTCAAGAGAGTAAGCCTCCGGCCTGGTCAGGCCCACTTCCACCTCACTGGCTGCAGTGGGTCAGGCCTGGGCTTTGGCTTCAGCTGCCTCTGGGTTCCCATTCCTTGTCTTCTCCCCATCCTCCACATCTGCCACTTTCCCAAGCCTCGTCTTTTCTCCAGCTGTCCTCGACTATCCCTCCATTTCTTTCTACCGTGGCCTTAAGTCTTTGCGTCGTGGGTGTTCAGCATTTGCAGACATTTAGCTTTGCCTCATGTCATATTTACTGTTGGTTTATTGTCATGCGTGTGTATGTGTTCTCCCTAACTTAGCATCTCTCAAAGTGTGTCCCATGAAATCATGTGATCAGATTAAATGCAAAACAAGTTTATAAACAAAGGGTAGGAAATGGTGGTTTTAGCAAAGGTTAAAAGCCCTATTAAACCATTGGCCACTGCAGAGCTTTAATTCACACATGTAGATCCTGAGTACCTATGAAGAGCTTCTCAGTGTTATTTACTTGTGCAAGAACCTGTTTTTCATCTTGTGGTAGGTAGTATTCTGCAGGACACAGTTTCCTGAAGGGCTGCTGGAATTCACTTAGGCTCTGGAAGGGTAGAAAGCACATTGTCCTTCACTGTGGGAATCTCCGTGTTAGCTGAGGACAGTGCTAGGCAGGGCGTAAGTCATTCCTGAGTAAGCTCTTAGGACAGTTGCTTTTTGTTTTTTTTTTAAACCTTTTAATTGTGAAATTCATATAAAATTCACCATTGTAATCATTTTAAAGCATGAAATTCAGTGGCATTTAATATGTTCACAGTGTTGTGCAATCTTCACCACCATCTAGTTCCAGAACGTTTCCATCACCCAAAAGGAAGCCCTGTACCCATTGAGCAGTCACTCCTCATTTGCCCCCTCCCTGCTGCCCTTGGCAACCACTAGTCTGCTTTCTGTCTCAATGGATTTGCCTCTTCTGGACATGTAATGGAATCATACAGTATGCAGTGTTTTGTGCCTGGCTCCTTTCTTTAGTAAAGTTTTGATATAGATGCAACGTCTTAGACCTGAGTGATGCCTCTGCTCCTCCAAAGCAACTCTTTATCATTGGTCAAACCCCATAAATATATAAGTAACCAAAAGCAGCCATTCATCTGGAAACCTCCAAGTTGCGTGGCCAGGTTAAAAATTCTGTGGAATATTGGTTGCCGTTACCATGATTTGACCTGAGACTTCCGGAAGCTGGCTGAGCTGTGCTGGAGTGAGCCGGGTCTTGAGCCCTTTCCCGGAGGTCAGAGGTGCCTGAGCTGTTGACATAATTGGCTCATTCCTCTTGCTCACCTTTTTTCTAGTCGGAGGTCTCAGCATTTCAGACTACTCATTGTTTAATAACTGTAGAACATTCTAGAGTGGGCTGAATCCTGCGGGGGCATCCTGGAGGAAAGGTTGCACCACCCGCAGCACCACAGAACCTCCATTGGCCCTTCAGGCATATTCCGTGAGCCTGAAAGCTCCTGCAAAGTTGGATGTCCCAGGGCCCTCTATCTCATATCTTGGAATTCCCAAGGGGTGGGGTATCTCTCATCCACTATAAAGACAGCTGCTGGCCGCCCTGTGCTCAGCAGTGGTGACCTCTCACCTGCCTTATGAACTTGTGCAACCCCTTTCCTATTGTTTCATTGAATTGTCAAGGATCTCTCATTTTTGGCCTGCACCCTTTGCCCTCCACTTGTTGCTGTCTCTAGAGTCCAAGAATACCACTGCTGAAGAGGTTACCTGCCTGCCTAAAATAACTTCTTTCAGTACACCATCTTCTGCCTAAGAACCTGTAATACTGTCTTGGTGTCCAGACTCCATCCTGATTTTTGAGCCCTTCTCTTTCCTTCTCAGTGTAGACAGTAACCCTTCCTACTCATCAGACTGGATGCATTCTTTTCCCCCCTCTATATCATCTCTTAGCAACTCCTCCCCAGGCTTGGAACTGACTTCCCTCTCTCATTTTGCCCTGGTCAGTCTAACTCTTCCTTCGAAGCTCTCTCGAGGCTCAGCAGCTGCACAAAGTCTCCCCAGACATTCTAGCAACTCTTGCTGCCTGCACCAAACTCATGTTACACTTGAATACCACAGGATTTAGAGCTGGAAACTTTTTTTTCTAAGGATTTTATCTCTTAGACTTCCCCTGTCAGATGGTCAGCTCTCAGAGGAAGGGAGGATAAAGTAAGCAAGTGGAGTGGGAAGGCACTGGATTGTGAATCCAAGGGCCTGGAGACCTCCGGGTGTGCTACATACTGGCTGTGTGTTGGAAAAGCCACTTATCTTGGATTTCTGTTCTTATCTGTAAAACAACCAGGGGACAAGGTGGGCGTATTAGTTTCCTATTTGCTGCTGTAACAAGTTTCTACAAACTTAGTGGCTTAAAGCAACACAAATATTTTCTCTTACAGTTCTGGAGGTCAGAAGTTCCAAACAGGTCTTCAGGGCTACATTCTTTCTGGAAGCTTGAGGGGAGAATCCATTTTTCATCTTTGTCAGCTTCTAGAGGCCATCCTCATTTCTTGATTAATGGCCCCCTCCTCCACCTTCAGAGTACATCAGCCTCTGCTTCTGTCATCACATCTGTTCTCCGTCTTTCTCATGCTTCCCTGCTTCCCTTATGAGGACCTTGGTGATTGCTCTGGACCAACCCAGATAATTCAGGGAATCTGTCCATCTCAAACTCAATCACATCTGCAAAGTCTCTGGCTGTGTCAGGTAACTTATGCACAGGTTCTGGAGATTAGGACATAGATATCTTGGGGACCATATTCTGTCTGCAGTGTGTTCTTAGGTCTCTTGTGTTTCTAACTTGTCATGAATCTAAAGATGTATTTCTTACCCTTATTTAAGAGCTTAGCACACACAGTGCTAGGCTTATCAACTTCTTGATAAGTTATGTTTATCCCTGAGGATTTCCTCTTCTCAGATTGTTATTAGGGATTCTAGGGCCTGGTACCACTCAATGATAGAACTGTGAGCACAGACCTTAGGGTTGTTCTGGTTTGACTGCACTTTCACACACAGAAATTTGACACTGCTTATCTACCCATCTTTGATTTTGTGCTTTGCAAATTTTGAAAAGACCTCAAAGAATTTTATCTGTTTCCCAGTAACCACGGGTAGCCTTTAAACAGCCTGTTAATTACACTGGTGATTTCTGTGGTCTCTGCATAGAGTCCGGGATGTGTTTCCAGATCCTCTTACGTAAGTTGAAGTAGACATGTTGTTGAAGTCTAGAAGCCAAACAATCTTGGATACTAACCTAGCTAGTCTTGTCTGTAATTGCTACTTAGTGTTAAATTTATGGTATTTCACAGCAATTTAGATTGGCATTTATATGGGAATTGTGCTGTTTTCTTTCCCTAGATCCTATTGGGCAGTTTCCACCTTGGATCACCATCACTTAAAAGGCAGTAAAGAAGCATGCATAATATACATTTATAATGGCTCTATTGTGTTCTCCCCAGTGCTCAGCTCATTGTGCTGAAATAAAATTCCCCTTGGGTTGAAAAACCATCCCCACTCTTAAAATTTTAAGTTTTGACATTACTTTTGGCTATAGTATCTGAGAAATACACAGTATGAGTCAAGCAAACATGTAGCTTGCCTGCTGAAGTTTTCTTTCCATTTTATTTCCTAGATGCACCCACTGGGCCTATGTAATAATAATGATGAAGAGGACTTGTATGAATATGGCTGGGTAGGAGTGGTGAAGCTGGAACAGCCAGAATTGGACCCGAAACCATGCCTCACTGTCCTAGGCAAGGTAAGCACCGGGCCCTTGGAATCACTGTGTTTCTGGTTGGTGTTTTCTGCTTTTCCATTTCAGCATTCCTCAGATAGTTGATTATGGAGAAAAGCCATGCTGGCACAGTGCTTCTTCCCAGCTGAAGTTGTCTAAGGTGGGGACTGAGACATGCCTTATAGTGGCCCACCAGTGTTTACAAGCCCAGACTCAGAGAGACTGCCAGTCTCAGAGTGGGCTCTAGCCTCTTGTCCACCATGTGGCCTTGGGCAAGTTGCTTCACTCAAGGAGTGTTAGTTTCTCATCTGTGAAATGGGCTAATAATAGAGATTCACAATACTTTATCTTACACCCTTGGGGCAAGATGTTTCAGAATTCTGAGATTTGGGGGGTTTAGAAAGGCATTAAGGGGTATAGATTTTATATTAAGTAACCTCCAAGAGACCCAGGGAAGCACTCAGTAACCAAACACATTCACATTTGTATAGCAAACCATAGGGATCTTCACATTAAGTGGGATAACTAAAATCTAAATAACCTAATGTTAGTTCACGGCAGCTTTGCCTCCAGATGAGTTTCAGGTCCATTAAGTTTTGCTGCCAAGTAAGTTATGGGAAAATGTTTGGGTTTTAGAGCTTTTTTTGGTTTCAGAATGGCAGACAGCAATTATGGTCCTGTATTAGAACTTACCTCGTAGGTGGTTAGGAGGTGAGATGAGATGCAAACGCCTCACACAAAAGTAAGCCCTCAATAAACGTTTGCTGCCATTGGCTACCATCACTCCATTTAGAAGTACTAAAAAAGACATTTTAGCCAAGAGGGTCAGCATTACTTTGACTGCAGTATAAGATAGAAATAAATTTACTTTGGAAAGGCACTCATCAACAATCGTAAAATATGACAGGTAACAACCTGTTTTAAACTGGATTTTGTTTAAACTGCATCATTTTGTTAAAAAGAAAGGTTTAGAGAAGGTGATTTGAAGTTTGGTTGGGAGAAAGGTGGTCTCTCCTAAGGATAGTGGTACTGACTGGATATCTGTTATATTCTCAAAAGCTGCCATTCTAGGTACCATGGGGAGAGAGCTGGGGCAAAAAAACTGTCCTGGTTCCTAACCTCTTGAGGCTCTCTTTGAGAAATCCAGGAGAGAGAAGGGGTAGTTTTGAAGCAGGGTGCTAGAGAGGGGAGACTTTCCAGACTTAAAGTAGTCCCTGCCATAGTCTCTTGAAAGACCTTTGGCCCCAGGTACAGGTCTAATCTATTTGTGGTTTTTGCATCCCTCTTGTCTTCTGAATAACTTCAAGTCACTTGTCAAGTTTTCCTGCCCTTTAGTTGGAAAAAAGAACCCCACAGGAATTATTAGCTGTTTGCTTTACAGTTCACAAAGTTGAATCGAGGTGTTTTAGGTGGCTCAGGCCCTGATACTTCATCGTTTAAATAATTGGCCAGAGCTGCTTAGTGGTGGTAGGAGAGCAATGACCCCCTTGAGGATATTTTAGTGTTTTCCTAGGAGAAATGCCAGCTACATCTACAGGGTAGGAACAGTGCTTTCCTTGTAGGCATTACGCTCCTATTATAACATTTTCTCCTGTACTTTAACTGCTGTTATGCAGGAATCGGCTCCTTGGCTTCATTTGCTTTGCCCCAGTCTGGTGGGGCTCCATCTTTTTGTCTCTCGCATCTATAAATGGGTTGGAACAGGGATCACAGGGTCATCCTGTAGTTCTCCCATGGTTTAGTGGTGGGGAAACTTGCTGAAGTCACTCGGAGAACCCAACTATTTCCTCCTCTGCCTGGAACAACCATGTAGTGGTTTTACTTGGAGAGTTTTGTATGATTTGGCCTGCTGGCCCGTGATGCCAGGGGGAATAAAAAACCCTAGGCATATGTTGAATCATTAAGTGCTTCTTAAGTTGATTCATTCTCCAAATATTTATTGGATGCAGGGGCCCAGAAGCTGAGCATGTGGTTCTACCTGCTTGCAAGCAGCAGCCCCCACGTTTCTCTGGAAAGGCTGATGGCGGGCAGCATTTGCACATGGTTAGTCATTGCAGTTTGGCTTTGAGTTTACACCTGAATAAAATCATTAGCACAAAGCTTGGGCCAAAGAAAGACAGTTTTGCATTTGTTTAAAGCCTGGGCCGGTGCGGGAGGTGCGATGAGTCAAGATCTCTGTCTCTTCCTCTCTTGCTCTCCTGCCTCCCCTCTCTCTTTCTCTCATCATCTTAAAGTGTGGTTGTTCTCAGTCTCAATTTCATTAACTTTGACAACTGCGTTTTCTTGTTTTCTGAGCCCCCAGGGGCTGGTAGCAAAAAAATAGGTTAAAGGAGGGCAAAGTGATTCCCGCAGCTTAGTCCCTGCAGAATTCATGATTTTCCATCCATTTCTTGGCTCTGAAAAAGCGGGCAGTGGACAGAGGCAGAAAAGGCATAGGAGGAAAACAGCCAAGCTAGCTTGAGGGTGGGGGCTCCTTCCTGTGGATGTTGAAACTTGTTGAAAACCCACGAAGGGAGGACTCTGTCCGCTGCAGGCGGGCCAGGCATTCGGAAAAGCCTGTGGGGGAAGAGGGGTGGCCTAGACACAGGCTAACCCCCTCCCCAGCACCCACCCTCTTCACCCACCCACCCACTCACAGACAATGCCACAGGGCGACACCTTGAAATAAGAGAGGAATGTCCTAAATTAAAATGCCTCTCCAAGAGTTCAAATAAAATTTCATTTTAAAAGCGAAAGACATAAACTTGTCACCTCGGTTTATTACTGAGTGCTTTTGAACTTCTCAGAAAAGAACGCTCTAAACTCATGAGAGAAATATGATTTATGATCCCCTCCTTCTCTTCTTTTCCATTCTGTGGGAGGAGGTACAGACAGGATCAGCTAGGGAGGCAGAGTTGGGATGAGGGCAAGCCCCCACCGGGGAGCAGCAGGCCAGGGCGCCAGGCCAGACCCTGCCTCAGACCAGGCATGGACACATCTCTCCAGCTTTCTGAGCCTCTCTCTTGTACTTAATGTGAAGAGGCTGTTCTGGGTTCCTTGTTCTTCTAATATTTTGAGCTTCTGTATCATATTTAAAATCTTTCTTTGATATTCTAGTTTGGAGAGATTCTACTTACAGCATTGAAAGACAGACTCTGTTACCTGTGAGAGTTTAAGTCCTAAAAAGTTAAAATAGAATAAAACTGACATTTCTTAGAGTTTGCTATTAAGTAAGGGTGTTGGCCAGGCATGGTTGCTCACACTTGTAATCCCAGCACTTTGGGAGGCTGTGGCGGGCAGATCACTTGAGGCCAGGAGTTTGAGACCAGCCTGGCCAATATGGCAAAATCCCGTCTCTATTAAAAAAACAAAATTAGCTGGGAGTGGTAGTGCGAACCTGTAGTTCCATCTACTTGGGAGGCTGAGGCAGGAGAATCGCTGGAGGTGGAGGTTGGAGTGTGCTGTGATTGTGCCACTGTACTCTAGGCTGGGCAACAGAGGAAGACCCTGTCTCCAATCAATCAATCAGTCAATCAATGTAAGGGTCTTAAACCATCGCCAAATCACAGGAGTCTATGTTTATGTCCCGGGCATTTTAACCCTCCAATTCAATCAGTGTTTATTAAGCATCTTATAGAGCTCCTAAGAATTTTGAAGGTTGACTTTAATAGCTTCACCTGTGGAGAGTCTCATGGCCGGGAACATGAGAGGTGCTGGTGTTTCTAGCAAAGCCTGGTTTGCCCTGACTCTGTAACTCATGGTGGAATAAATGCCCCATAACCACCACCCCATGTTAGAGAAGATTCTTAGGGAGAGGTTTGGAAAACAGCATGGGCCAGGCATGGTGGCTCATGCCTGTAATCCTAGCACTGTGGGAGGCTGAGGCGCGCCGATTGCATGAGCTCAGGGATTTGAGACCAACCTGGGCAACATGGCAAAATACCATCTCTACAAACAACACAAAAATTAGCCAGTCATGGTGGTGCATGCCTGTGGTTTCAGCTACTTGGGAGGCTGAGGTGGGAGGATTGCTTGAGCCCAAGAGGTCAAGGCTGCAGTGAGCTGAGATTGTGCCACTGCCCTCCAGCCTGGCCAACAGAGAGACCTTCTCTCTCCCAAAACAAAAAAACAAAAAAAAAAGAGAGAGAAAAAGAACATGATCAACAGGCATGGTTTTAGCTCTCTCCAAGGCTTAAGAGTACAATGTGGGGAAATTAAGAAAAGGACAAGAAAGGGAATGTCATATTACAGAGACCCAGCCTTGACTGACTGAGCTCGGAAAAGGTACTTCATTTCTCGGTGCATTCTTCTCTGTGCAGCAGGGCTGATGCTGCCTTTGTCATTGTAGTGGGGGGTCTACGAGATATTTATGGAGCACTTAGCTCAGAGCCTGGCTTATGGGAAATGTTGGATGACCATGTAGAAGTCAGCCGTCAGGTATTGGGTGCTTGCCGAGTGCTGAGAGCTTTACCTATGGTGTCTCCTTTAATTGTTAAGGCTAATTTGAGATCCAATCCAGATTCCCATTTTACCATGAGCAAATCGAGTCCTAGAGAGTTCTCTACATAACCTGAGACTGAATAGCTCAGAAGAGCCAAGATCTGAAATAAGACCCTTCTGCTTCTCTTTGCAGATCTGAAATAAGACCCTTTCTTCTGGCCAGGTGTGGTGGCTCACACCTGTAATCCCAGCACTTTGGGAGGCCGAGGTGGGAGGATCACAAGGTCAGGAGATCGAGATTATCCTGGCTAGCACAGTGAAATCCCATCTCTACTAAAAATACCCAAAATTAGCCAGGTGTGGTGGCAGGCGTCTGTAGTCCCAGCTACTCGGGAGGCTGAGGCAGGAGAATGGCATGAACCCACAAGGCAGAGCTTGCAGTGAGTTGAGATCATGCCACTGCACTCCAGCCTGGGCAACAGAGCGAGACTCTGTCAGAAAACAAAAAACAAAAAAACAACCCTTTCTTCTCTTTGCCTCCTTTTGTCTTTGCCAGTTTTTCTAGATAAGAATCAGATGCTTACCTGGGCATGGTGGCTCACACCTGTAATCTGAACACTTTGAGAGGCTGAGTCAGGAGAGTTGCTTGAGGCCAGCAGTTCAAGACCAGTTTGGGCAACATAGTGAGACCTCCTGTCCACAAAAGAATAAAAATAAATAAATAAATAAGCTGGGCATGGTGACACACGCCTGTAGTACTAGCTACTCAGGAGGCTGAGGCAAGAGGATCGCTTGAGCCCAGGAGTTCGAGGCTGCAGTGAGCCATGATCATGCCAGTGCACTATAGCCTGGGATATAGAGTGAGACCCTGTTTCTCTCCCTCTTCCCGCCCCCCCCCTACCCCTAGCCCCCCAAAAAAGAAAAGAAATCAGATGCCTTTTAGTAGTCACAGGCTTGGTTAAAACTGTTAGTTCCACATAATAGAAACTCAGCCTGAGCTCTGTTGAGCAGAAAGAGGAATTTGCTCTGAGGATTCTGGGCTGTGTCACAGAACCCATGACAGGGGTACTGATGCCCTTGCACAGCAGCTGACTCCAGGGCTTGGATGCCAGCGGCCCCCTCCTCAAGTCTTCTCCATCCATGCATCTGCTCTATTCTCTCACTCCCCATTTGGTAGGAGACACAGCCCCCCAGTATCCCTGGGCCTGAACTCTCTGGGTTTTGAGTCTGAAAAATTCCAGAAAAGGGATTCATTGGCCCATCTTGGACTGGGGGTTCATCCTTAGGCTAGTCAACTGTGCCCCAGGGGCTGCGCTGCCATGGGTAGGGAGCAAGGGGGAGATGTGTTCTCCAGAAGAGAGCTGGTGGCAGGCAGTGCTGGGCTGCCATCCTCATAGCAGGCCCCTGCAGTCACTAAGTCATGTATGTGATCATGAGCTTGTGGGCGATGTCCTCAGTCTATCTCTGAGTCATTCAGAGAAGGTTCGGTTGGAAGGAACTCACGGTCTATATGTACTACGTAGAATCAAATCCTCTTCTTCCCCTGAACACAGAGAGTGATTGTGGTGAGTGAAAAGTGAGTCCACGTGGACTGGAGGAGTTAGGCAGGTTTACAGAGGGGGAGTTGTGTAAGACAAAGGTACGAGGAGACAGGATGAGGTAGGAAAAGAATCTCCAGAACAGGGCAGAAGAAAAGGGAGCAAGATGTTCTTCAAGGAGCATTGAAAGCTGCTGCGGAAGGAAGAGGCTCTCAAGTTAAAGAGTTTGGTGTTCATTCTCTAAAGAACTGGGAGCCACTGAAGGCTTCTGACAAAAGAGCGGGTATTGTAGGATCTGTGTTCTGGGAATGTTCGCTTGGTAGTGGCATCTATTCTGGTTGCAGAGAGATCAAGTTACTCTGCCACTAGATGTTTTGAGGAACCCAGTGGACCCAGACATCTATTCTTTTAAATGCTTTAGCGGGGTTCAAGCCAGTGAAATTACCGAGGGCTCTTCATGTTTGCCGTCTCTCCTTTCTCTGTTTACACATAGGCAAATGTGAAATGTAGAAGCAACATGTCCAACAGCATGGGAAGGTGGAAAACTATGTTGAGAGGGAGGAGAGCTGGTTTTTAATCCGGCTCTTCTGATAAGCAGCGGGGAAACCAAGGTACGAGGGGTGGATGGAAAATTGAACCATATGGTCAGCCCACTAACCCACGTCCAGCCCTCAGTGTCTTGGGAACTTCTTTGCAAAGCACAAATACAGACTCTGGTAATCAAAATCACCAGAAGACAGAGAACAGAGTCAAAGGAAGCTTGACTTTTCAAAGTGGTTGGGGGAGGGGGACCATGTAAGGGTTAAGACTTGGGTTTAGTCATCATACTAACACAGGTTCCAACCCCAGTTCTAACCCTTTTTTGAGACAGGGTCTTGCTTTGTTGCCCAGGCTGGAGTGCAGTAGCATGATCATGGCTCACTCAGCCTCAAACTCCCGGGCTCAAGTAATCCTCCCACTTCAGCCTCCCAAGTAGCTGGGACTACAGGTGTGGGCCACCATGCCTAGCTAGTTTAAAATTTTTTTTTGTAGAGACAGGGTCTCAATATATATATATATATATATTTTTTTTTTTTTTTGAGACAGAGTCTCGCTCTGCTGCCCAGGCTGGAGTGCAGTGGCGTGATCTTGGCTCACTGCAAGCTCCGCCTCCCGGGTTCATGCCATTCTCCTGCCTCAGCCTCCCGAGTAGCTGGGACTACAGGCGCCCGCCACCTCGCCCGGCTAGTTTTTTTGTATTTTTTAGTAGAGACGGGGTTTCACTGTGTCAGCCAGGATGGTCTCGATCTCCTGACCTCGTGATCCGCCCGTCTCGGCCTCCCAAAGTGCTGGGATTACAGGCTTGAGCCACCGCGCCCGGCCAGGGTCTCAATATATTATCCAGGCAACAGGCTCCTAGGCTCAAGCAATCCTTCTGCCTCCCAAAGTGCTGGGATTACAGGCATGAGCCAACCGCACTCAGCCCCAAGCCTTCTAAGCTCTGTGAGCTCCTGCAGTCACTTAACCCCTCTGCGTGTTTAGATGGGAACAGCCCCTAAAGGAGATAATGTATATCAAGTGTTGATCACATTCCTGGCACAACCAAAAGCACTAAACCAAATGGTGACTCTTATTGTCCATCTTCTGTTCCTTTCTCCCTCCCTTATTGTACTTCAGTTCCTTTTTTTTTGAGACGGAGTTTCACTCTTGTTGCCCAGACTAGAGTGCAGTGGCACAATCTTGGCTCACTGCTGCCTCCGCCTCCTGGGTTCAAGCGATTGTCCTGCCTCAGCCTCCTGAGTAGCTGGGATTACAGGCATGCGCCATCACGCCCGGATAACTTATTTTTGTTTTTTGTTTTTTAGTAGAGATGGAGTTTCTCTATGTTGGTAGGGCTGGTCTCAAACTCCCGACCTCAGGTGATCTGCTCACCTCAGCCTCCCAAAGTGCTGGGATTACAGGCATGAGCCACCGCGCCCGGCCCCTTCAGTTCCTTTTATCACTCAAAATGGTATTATTTAAGGAGTCAAATACGTAGAGACAGAAAGTAGAATGGTGGTTCCTGGGGTGGGGTAAGGGACAAGGGGAGTTGTTTAATGGGTATGAAGCTTCCATTTGAGAAGAGGAAAAAGTACTGGAGATGAGTGGTGGTCATGGTTGGATGACAGCGTGAATATGCTTAATGCCACTGAACTGTGCACTTAAAAATGATTACAGTGGCAAATTTCATGTTATGTATATTTTACCGCAGTTACAAAAACAATGGTATTACTTAAATCATTTCATAATATATGGAAGTTGAGGGCAGTGGGCATAAAAAAAAAATAAGCATTTTTTTTTTCCCCTTAAGTGATGGAGCATAGTTGCTCCAGGAAAGAAGTGAGTGACTGATGTTACTGAATCCTGGGGGAAAGCAAACCCTGCATCCCATAGAATGTTATTCCCAGGGAGGGTTATGGATAATCTAGGTACAGTACAATGAGGACAGAGACCAAACCCTTCTTTGTGCATCAGGCTGCCCTGGGGAAATTTTCTACTTATATTTCAAAGAATAACTCCCAAAATAGAGAATTTTGGGGAAGGGAAGACAGACTTTTGTTATCCTCTCTTCATGACAAAGTGGATGGAGGACAGGAAAATAAAACTTATTGAAATCCAAGGCTAGGCGCGGTGGCTCACACCTGTAATCCCAGCACTTTGGGAGGCCGAGGCGGGTGGATCACGAAGTCAGGAGATTGAGACCATCCTGGCTAACACGGTGAAACCCCATCTCTACTAAAAATACAAAAAAAATTAGTGACTTCATCACTCTGACAACTAATGGAATGTGTGCCTGTGTATTCTGTGTTTTAAAGATTTCTCAGATTATAATTCCTAATTTATATCAATAGATATAACCGAATCAGAAGTTCTTGGGTTTCTGAATCATTTTTGAGAATGTGAAAGGAGACCTGTAATCTGAGTTCATTGAGCTGGCATTATGGCCCCACTGTAAAGATGATCTCAGAGAGCTTAACTGGGTTAGAGAAACCCTTTTATAAAATTAGTGGAAATGAACAGAAACTAGAGGACGATACAGGGAGTAAAGGTGAGCTATTCTGTTCTGCAGTACTGGGGCCAAAAGAATGTTGGTTCTGAAGTGTTAGTAATTTGAGTAAAACCAACGGGTTGCAGTTTTCCACATTTAATAACAACCAGACAGTGAATTTGAAGAACTTCAGTGAAGAAGATCTCAATATCTTTGCTGCTTGCATTGGGATATAACATTCAGCCTTGACACAGAACAGAGTTTACCTGGATGGGTCTTTACTTGAGACAGGAACTTGGGTAAAGCTACAGAGTTTTTTACAAGCCATGTAGATGTTGTGGGGATGAGGGGCTTTATTCTTTTTTTTTTTTTTTTTTTTTTTGAGACGGAGTTTCGCGCGATCCCCCCTTGCTCGGTGGCCCAGGCTGGAGTGCCGTGGTGCGATCTCGGCTCACTGCAAGCTCCGCCTCCCGGGTTTACACCGTTTTCCTGCCTCAGCCTCCTGAGTAGCTGGGACTACAGGCGCCCGTCACTACGCCCGGCTAATTTTTTTGTATTTTTAGTAGAGACGGAGTTTCACCGTGTTAGCCAGGATGGTCTTGATCTCCTGACCTCGTGATCCGCCCGTCTCGGCCTCCCAAAGTGCTGGGATTACAGGCGTGAGCCATCACGCCCGGCCAAGGGGCCTTATCCTTCCGCATACCATTCTCATTTGGGGTTTTGATCACAGATATGTATTTCCTGGGATACCTGAGTGCCCTGGGCTTTAACCCAAGTCCGGCTTAGACACTCCTGCGTGGTGAGATTCTCAAAAAGGGACGATTGGGCTGGAATCCTTGGGTCTGATTTTCTGTGGGAAGGGGAAGAGGCTAACTGTCCCATGGACCTGGTCACAGCTGTTCCACATCATAGGTCTTGGCCTCGCCAGGCCTTCTCTGGTCAGTGAAACAAGTAGGTATTTGTCACGTACCTGAGCACGGGGCACCCTGACTATTGCTTATTGATTGCCATGGCATCCCTGAAAGCACACTGCAACTATTTGGTACTGACCTGTGCGGTTTCCCACATTTAATAACAAACAACCAGACAACAGCCTGGTCCTCTTATCACATTGTTTCCAAACGGGAGCAATTTTCACCCCAGGGGACACTTAGCAATGTCTGGAAACGTTTCTGGTCTTCAGAAATGTCAGAGTTGGGAGGTGGGAGTGGGGGTGCTTACTGGTATCTAGTGGAATTCCCCTTCCTCCTTCATTCCTTTCTTTGCCCCATTGCCTGCCATGAACAACAGGTTCCCGGTAGCCTTTATGCCATGGTTCTTTTGGGAATTGGTGCTCTGGCACATTCATCTCTCTTGAGGAGTGCGAAGAGCCTAGATCTTAAAGCTGAACAGCTGAGGTGCAAGTGATCGTTCTGTTCAGTAAGAGCTGGGTTACTTTGGGCTGGTTAACCTCTCTGCCTCCGTTTCTCCATACCCCCTCTGTAAAGAGAATTCTGATAATTAAAAAAAGAATAATGTGGCTGGGTACAGTGGCTCACACCTATAATCCCAGCACTTTGGGAGGCGAGAGGATTACTTGAAGTCAGGAGTTCCAGACCAGCCTGGGCAACAAGTGAGAACTCATTTCAACAAAAAAACAAAAAAAATTAGCCGGACATGGTGGCACACACTGTAGTCTCAGCTACTCAGAAGGTTAACATGGGAGGATCATTTGAGCCCAGGAGTTCAAGGCTGTAGTGAGCTATAATCACACAACTGAGAGTGAGACCCTGGCTCTTAAAAAAATAAAATAAAATAAAAAGTATGGCCCAGGCGTGGTGGCTCACGCCTGTAATCCCAGCACTTTGGGAGGCTGAGGCGAGCGGATCACCTGAGGTCAGGAGTTCGAGACCAGCCTGGCCAACATGGTGAAACCCCATCTGTACTAAAATTACATAAATTAGCCGGACTTGGTGGCGGGCACCTATAATCCCAGCTATTCGGGAGGCTGAGGCAGGAGAATCGCTGGAATCTAGGAGGCAAAGGTTGCAGTGAGCCAAGATCGCGCCACTGCATTCCAGCCTGAGCGACAGAGCGAGACTCCATCTAAAAAAAATAAAAAAGTATGTAAAGTTCTTGGAATATGTGAATACTCAAGAAATATCACTATTAATTTCTAAACATACTCCTACCAAGCAGATGGAAGTCCCTTTTCTAAGGTGAGCAAGATGAGTTTCTTGTTGAGGAGGAAGTTCGGAAAGCTCTTCATATTTATTTTAAGGAATATTTGGGTAGCTATCTCCTGTATTTGGTTAAAAACGGATGCAAGCAAGAAACTTAGTAAAGGAAATCAGATCGGAAAGAAAAGATTGGGATGATGTAAGTGGAAAAACTCAGGGAATACCAGTTTTCTTCTAAGGTCGTATGTATGATTTGAAAGTCACAAAATTTTAATTTGATGCTTTTCATCTACACCTAAATCTTCCATGAACCTCTTGGTTAAAAGGCTATATTAAGCAGAATACTTTTAAAAAACTAGATCAGAGACATTTTTAGCTATAAAAGCCTAACTGAAACCATTATTTGAGATCCACTGGGAGGCTTAAGAGAGTTTTGAAGATAGAGTGAATGAACAGAACAAATGATGTGTCTGTCAAGCTGAGGAGCACAGGCGGCTGGCCACCTCCCAGGATGGGGGGGAAGCCTAGCTCTAGACACTCCTCCCTGCCACTGTCCCCATCCATTGAATCAGGCTCTTGATGCAAAAAGGGTCACAAATGAGGCTAAACCAGAAAACTAGAGATGGTATGACTGGCCAGCTGAAAAGCCCATCAAAAATAGCTACTGAAGCCACGTGCGGTGGCTCACGCCGGTAATCCCAACACTTTGGGAGGCCGAGGTGGACAGATCTCTTGAGGTCAGGAGCTTGAGACCAGCCTGGCCAACATGATGAAACCTCATCTCTAATAAAAATTAAAAAAAATTAACCAAGTGTGGTGGTGGGTGCCTGTAATCCCAGCTACTCAGAAGGCTGAGGCAGGAGAATTGCTTGAACCTGGGAGGTGGAGGTTGCAGTGAGCCGAGATTATGCCACTGCACTTCAGTCTGGGCGACAGAGCAAGACTCTGTCTCAAAAAAAAAAAAAAAATGCTACTGAAAAAAGAATTAGCCGGGCATGGTCAGCTACTTGGGAGGCTGAGGTGGGAGGATCACTTGAGGCCGCAGTGAGCTATGATTGTGTCAGTGTACTCTAGCCTGGGTGATAGAGCGAGACCCCTGACTCTCAAAAAAAAGCTACTGAACTTGTCTACTTTTGAGAGGCCATTTTGAAGGATAGAGGAAGTACCAGTACTAGGTTAGTTGGCCAGAATCTCTCATTCCTGGAGACAAGCGCAAAAGTCCCATCTGCTTTTTGTTCTCAAGTAGAGGGGGCCTCATATACATCTGGCCATGCACATACATTATGCCAGCCACAACAGTGGGCAGTCACTCGAATGCATTTCAGGTTGCTGGGGCTACCATGACAGTGACTACATGTGATTAGTTTTCTGTCTACCAACCTCCCAGAAAACCTGGACGTTTCTGGAGTTCCCCTCCCTCTCAGTGTACTTGTATAGCACCTGTGCAGGACAGCACCACATCCCTAGCCTTGGTGACATAAATTCTCACTGAGTGTAGAGACAGAAGGAAAGGGGACGGTGGAGAAAGCTTGTCTATGAGCCTTGGTCACAAGACCTCAGACTGCAGAGAAGTGCAATTACTTTTCTTCTGTCCTATGTGTTTCCAAAAGCATCATATTTCATTTGATAAAAGGTACAGGGGACCATTCTGCTTTCATAATGTTGTTTTCCAAATCAAGCATCTGGCTCTGTGGTCTGACTAATGCTTTTTGTGCTGAATATTAAGTTTGAGACAGTCTAAACAATTCCTTTGGGGGTACTGAAATGCTTTAAATTTTGCATCATTTTTGCTAGTTATAAAAACAATAAAAGAGTTTCAACACATTAACAGTTGTTCTAAGCACTGTTGGATTAAATAAAATTCTGGTCAGCCTGAAGAACGTGGGCTATTTCTTATACTATATATAAAGGTATGTGGCCTTTAACTATTTCACATTAACCTGTTACTAGAGGTTTTCACAAATGTATCAATTCATAAAAGAACCTCAGAGAAAATAATGTGAAATATGCAAGGAATTTTTGTTACCTTGGCTTGATTTTTAGAAGTTAAATTTTAAAATGTTTTAGCTTTAGAAGCTTCTTTTTTCATCTATTTGTAAACATAGTCATTTTCTTGGTGTTTTCTAATTTTTTAAGTTTTAATTGAAATCTTAACATTTTTTATAACCTAATTGTAAAGGTATAGTTAACAATTTACAATTTATAGCATCAACTTAATTTTACTGGTTCAGTTACTGTATTATTCCATTTGCATTACTCTGAGGAATAACTGAGACTGGGAAATTTATAAAGAAAGAGATTGAATTGGCTTATGGTTCTGCAAGGTGTACAGGAAGTGTGTTGTAGCATCTGGTTCTAGTGAGGGCCTCAGGAAGCTTACAATCACTGCAGCAGGCAAAGGGGGAGTTGATGTATCACATGGCGAGAGTGGGAGTGAGAGGGGGGTGGGATGCTACTAGGCTGATGCAACCACGGCTCACTGCAGCCTCAACCTCCGGGGATCAGGCGATCCTCCCACCTCAGCCTCCTGAGTAGCTGGGACTATAGGCATTCCCCACCACACTCGGCTCATTTTTAGATTATTTTTTGTAGAGAGAGGGTCTTGCTCTGTTGTCCAGGTTGGTCAGGAACTCCTGACCTCATGATCCTCCCGCCTTGGTCTCCCAAAGCTTTGCCTATTTTTTTAATTGGCTAATTTTTCCTTTTATTATTAAGTTTATTGAGTTATAAGAGTTCTTTATCTGCTCTAGACATAAGTCCCTTGTTAGATACATTATTTATAAGTATTTTCTCCCTTTGTGTGGGATATCTTTTCACTTTCTTGATGATATTCTTTAAAGCATAAGATTTTTTAATTTTTTTTTTTTGAGATGGAGTCTCGCTCTGTTGCCCAGGCTGGAGTATAGTGGCATGCAACCTCCGCCTCCTGGGTTCAAGTGATTCTCCAGCCTCAGCCTTCTGAGTAGCTGGGATTACAGGCGTGAACCACCGCACTCAGCTAATTTTTGTATTTTTTAGTAGAGGCGGGTTTTTGCCATGTTGGCCAGGCTGGTCTTGAACTTCTGACCTCAAATGATCTGCCCACCTCGGCCTCCCAAAGTGCTGGGATTACAGGCGTGAGCTACCGTGCCTGGCCAAAAGTTTTTAATTTTTTTTTTTTTTTTTTTGAGACGGAGTCTGGGTCTGTCACCCAGGCTGGAGTGCTGTGGCCGATCTCAGCTCACTGCAAGCTCCGCCTCCCGGGTTCACGCCATTCTCCTGCCTCAGCCTCCCGAGTAGCTGGGACTACAGGCGCCCGCCACCTCGCCCGGCTAGTTTTTTGTATTTTTTAGTAGAGACGGGGTTTCACCGTGTCAGCCAGGATGGTCTCGATCTCCTGACCTCGTGATCCGCCCGTCTCGGCCTCCCAAAGTGCTGGGATTACAGGCTTGAGCCACCGCGCCCGGCCAAAAGTTTTTAATCTTGATGAAGTCTGGTTTATCTATTTTTCCTTTGGTTGCCTGTGCTTTTTGTGTCATATCTAAGAAACCATTGGAACCATTGGCAGGCACATTCTGTCACTGAGATTTGCCAGTTGTCCTTATTATAATATTTTTCATGGTCATGTATTTAAGGTCCTTCTGAGATTCCTAAAAATAATGAATTCCCTTTTTCTCTTCAAAAGCTTTTAAATTAATAGAGGGTCTAGACGTGTTCCTCTCTCTTCGTTACTTGTCCTTATCCTGACCTGCCTTAAAGCAAGATCCCTTGATTTCACCTGGGACATCTGAGCCACAAAAGTCTCTATATAGCCATTGGCAAGAGGATGGTAGATCCTTATGTATACCGATAGTCAGGAGTCCTTCAGATCCAGCTCAATAGCAGAGTGGCTGGTTAAAAATGTGGAAAGATAGGAGAGCCACTGCCTAATCTCCTCCAGTTTTTAGCTAACAATGGTTCTGGAAGAGACTGGCCTGCTATTTCCTACAATCCCAGAAAGTACCCATGAATGAACATGCTGCTGCTGACCAGCCTTAGGGAGGGCCCGATTTCTTATGGGCTTAAAGTTATAGTCCATCAAATCTAAGTTAGAGAAGATAAAAGACAGCTTATCAAAATAAAGGTACTAGAGGTGCCATTTTGAAACCTAATACTGTGGAAAGGATGTAGGCAAGTGACAGCTGTCAGTAAGCTTCCCACCCCTGCTGCACTTTCGGTGCATTTGAAAAGAGAACAACTCCAAGGTTCCATTTTATAATGTTAAAGATCTAAAAAAAATGTTTCCAAATTAATTTTTCTCTCAAAGGTTTGCTGATGCGCACCAGACTGAAAATAATTGCCCTAACTGATGGCCAGGCCCTTATTCTCAGAAGGGGATGTAGTTGTCTTTGTGGGATGGGTATCCTTAACCAGGATCTGCGCTCCTAAGAACAGCAGCAACAGGCAGTGCAGGGACCTTCTGTTGAGTTCTACCCATAAACCACAGCCTGTCTGGAAGGTCTGACTCCAGGCCATTCAGCCTTGGCAAGCATGTGCTTCCGAAAGTGCCTGGCAGAAATGGGAGCTGATAGACAGGCGCACGTGGCAGGGGAGATGCTTATGCAGTGGTTTCACACTAACTAGACCAGAGACCATTTCCCACGTTCTTTTTCATAACACCAGAAGCACCAAGGAAAGAAAAGAAAAAAATCGCACTTATTTTTGGGTCTCTTCTATCACATGAAATTCATCTGAAACAGTCCAAATTTTGTTTGATGTTTTAGCACCCCATTTTTCCTGTTATAAGATATTCAGTCTCTCTGCAGATATAACGCAATTGGCTTTTATATCATGATTATGTTTTTCTTTTTTCTTTTTTTTTTTTTTTGAGATGGAGTCTCGCTTGACGCCCAGGATGGAGTGCTGGAGTGCAGTGGCGCGATCTCAGCTCACTGCAAGCTCCGCCTCCCGGGTTCACACCATTCTCCTGGTTCAGCCTCCTGAGTACCTGGGACTACAGGCGCCCACCACCACGCCCGGCTAATTTTTTGTGTTTTTAGTAGAGAGGGGGTTTCACCGTGTTAGCCAGGATGGTCTCGATCTCCTGACCTCGTGATCCACCCGTCTCGGCCTCCCAAAGTGCTGGGATTACAGGCGTGAGCCACCGCGCCTGGCCATGATTATGTTTTTCAAAATAAAATAAATAGAGTTGACTACCACACAGAAGTTTTACTTGGCATGGAAATTGACTCTTCACTAAAGGTCAAAATAGAATCCATTTGTTTTGCAAAAGGATTGCCTGTAGAATTGCTTTCACCAATCCACAGTACCCTGCAATACCCCCCTCAACAAACACACAAAAAAGACAAAACAATATGCACCCATCTCTTAAGAAGTGACTGAAGGCAAACTGTAATCCCAGCATTTTGGGAAGTCAAGGCAGGAGGATTTCTTTAGCTCAAGAGTTGGAGACCAGCCTGGGCAACATAGTGAGACCCTGTCTCTACAAAACATTAAAAAATTAGCCAGGTGTGGTGGTGCATGCCTGTGCTCCCAGCTACTCGGGAGGCTGAAGTGGGAGGCTTGAGCCTGGGAGGTGGAGGCTGCAGTGGGTGGTGATCATACTACTACAACTTGGGCAACAAAGCAAGACCCTGTTTCAAAAAAAAAAGAAGTGACTGAATTATATAAACTTGGATCTCTTACCAGCCCCCTGCATACCCCAATCCCTCTATCTTTGCTTAGGTTGGGCTCTCTGTTATGAATAACAGAAAACAAGAAAATAGCCTGTTTTGGGCAATCCAGGTGTGTTTCAGAGATTTGGAGTTAAAAAGTCAAGTAAATATTTTGGCAACCCAACAAAGGTAAGAAAAGAAGCATGCACCTAATGGGCTTCTCAAATTACAGGCTTGTCCAAACACTGCTTTCCTCAAGAGACGCTGGTCAGGGATGAAGCCTGCCCTGCTGTCAACAGCAAGGCCCGGCTGAGAAGTGGGCTTGCTTCTCTTGCTGATCCTGGCCCTGAGCCAGATAGGACGTTGTTTGACTTTGATTCAGTCTGACCCAAGAGAAAATATACTCATCAGCAAGTGGAGGATCTTTCCTTCTTAACAGACTTTAGTCATATTGCTTCCTCTTCCTTGCTGAAAGGAAAACCTGATAACTTTTTCTCCCCCGTTAAATTGTAACCCTGAAGTTAGGAGGCACAGTATCTCAGATACTCTCAGATAACAAGAGACACTTTTTCAGTCTCTGAAACTTCATCTATCTCAAGGGTTGGGAGGCAGACAGCTATGAAAGAAGACCCAAAAGCAGCAGAATCTGGGCATCTCAAGTGTACACCAAGCACACCAGTCTAGGTGGCCCCTCTGTCACCTGGTTTAAGAACAGACATCTCAGAAGGAAGGAGCTCTGACCAGCTAGTGGCATGTCTCCTTTCAAGCTGTGCTTTGTGTCTCTTCAACAGAAAGGCGGACATCAGAGAACTGCCTCTCTTCCTCGCCCTCCCCCAGTGGCTTCCCCTGGATCACCTTGGCAGGGCCTCATCCTGGGGAGGGCGGGCGGAGGAGGGAGGAGGGAGGAGGGCGGGTGGCGGCTGCAGTGGCGGCTCCTTTGATCACCTCCCGCCCGGTTCCAGTCCCCGCTGCCAACAGGCCAGCCAAAGGCCCGACTCTACTGATCTGATGAGGTGCTGAATAGGACCCGAGGGGCAGGGACAGAGCAAGAAGAAAGCTTCGGGAATGAAAAGGAAACCCCGTGAACCTGCTCGGCTTCATTGGCCGGATTTTCCTACCAGGGAGCCGCTCAGTTCCTGCCAGCCAGGGACTGCCTGCCCCTCACTCTGGCCCCTCTTGTCTCCGCTTTTCAGACCTTGTGTGTGTTTTGTGTTTGAATCACGGCTGCTCTCCCTGGTTCTCAGGCTAGGAACCCACTGCGCCTGTTTCCATGGTCACTGGGAAGCTCTTAGCGCCATGTGCTTCAAAGGGAACCTTTCCCCTCCCAGCACTCGCTGCTGCCTGCCCCAGGCAGGCTCACAATAAGCGGCTCCTCCAAGCCAGGCCTCTGACCCTCACTTGCCAGGAGGAAAACCTTGCCTTTGCCAAGCAAGGCTGTGCAGCCTCACAGAAATATTCCTCAACAGAGCATGTGGATGCACACACACTTGTGGCACATCAGTCCCCACATGCCTACTTGTAGATTTTTATGAGATGTAGAGCTTATAGATTGGTGAGAGAGTGTTAACTTTCCTCATATCCCTCTCTTTAGGGACCTTTCTGAAATTTAAGAAAAGAGCAAAGCCTAAGCCCCTTGTAGGAAAAGAGATGGGCTGGTTTGACGTAGGAGGAGAGGAGGAAGAAGACCCACGTCTTTTGGGTCAGCAGAGAATGGAATTGAAGCACTTGGCTCTGGGCTTCTTCTCCCTGCAGCTGGAGTGGTGAGGGTGGTACCCATTTACTCTTCCAGGGCTAAGGATGCCCAAGCAGTTGCCCATCAGGCTTGAAATTTGGCTTTGTTTATTTGTTGAATAATGCAGGGGAATGAAGCCTCTCACATCTGACTGGAAAGAGTCAATGATCTATTGATCTTGGAGGGCTGCTATATGATGACACTGGAATTAAAAGGTGACTGTCAGGCCTGGCGTGGTGGCTCACACCTGTAATCTCAGCACTTTGGGAGGCGAGGTAGGTGGATCTGAGGTCTGACCTGAGGTCACGAGTTCAAGACCAGCCTGACCAACATGGAGAAACCCCATCTCTACTACAAATACAATATTAGCTGGGTGTGGTGGCACATGCCTGTAGTCTCAGCTATTGGGAGGCTGAAGCAGGAGAAGCGCTTGAACCCAGGAGGCAGAGGTTGCAATGAGCCGAGATCGTGCCATTGCACTCTAGCCTGGGCAACAAGAGTGAAATTCCGTCTCAAAAAAAAAAAAAAAAAAGACTGTCCTCTGAAGAGCTTATGTTTTAGATGCAAAGCCTGCTCCCCTAGCTTGGAGCTCACGATATTAATATCTACCTTGGGCTTATTTTTGTATTTTTAATAGAGATGGGGTTTCACCATGTTGGTCAGCCTGGTCTCGATCTCCTGACCTCAAGCGATCTGCCCGCCTCGTCCTTCCAAAGTGCTGGGATTACAGGTTTGAGCCACTGCACCTGGCCCAATTAGGTTCTTTGACTCCTGATACTCTCTTTCCTTATCATTCCTGGTTCCTTGTCAGTCTCCAGGCTGGCTGCTGTTGGAGTGTGGGTGGCCCCCTGCAGAAGACACTCTCAGTAGTTCTGCTACATGGCTTTCTGTGTAGTGATGGGAATTTCAGGGCCATTTCAGATGTGCCTTTATATTACTAGAATAAAATGCACCTATTTGGTATTAATTCTAATTCCTACTTGTAACTCATCATCCTTCTGGAAAAGATTTCTAAAACTTGCAGACTTGAAGCTTCCGTAGTTGTACTAAAATCTGTCTTCTGGTCACATGTAGCATTTTAAGGGTAGGTTTTGATAAAGTCTTAGCCCAGGAGCCGCAGCATCCCAAAGATGCTTTTCTGTTAGAACATGCATGCACAGACCTAAAAGTTAGTACATTTGGCATGCCTGTGAAAAGCAAACTGAAGAAAAATGCTGGTTACCATAAAACAGGTGTCATGATTGCATTCCTACTGTGTGCCAGGTGTTTTCACACATTATCTGAAATCCTTACAGTATCCTAGGAGAGAATTGTTACCAGATGATCATTTTGCTGCTAATGCAGGGATGAGAGGACAGAATGACTTGAATAATGTGTGTGGTCATGCAGCTGGTCTGGGCAGAGGAGGGTGGGAGCACAGGCCCCTGGCTCCAATGAATGGTCTTCACAGGGGTACCTACCGGTGGTTTTGGGATTACTTTGGATGGATTCTAGGGGGAAAGTTTGGTTAAATTTAGGTACCTGGCTTCTCATCATTTGGGTACTTGGGAACCTAATAAGTGAACAAAACATCCCACCGAAATTATCTTGTTCAGGTCATGCACGGTGGCTCACACCTGTAATCCTAGCACTTTGGGAAGCCGAGGCAGGGGAATCGCTTGAGGCCAGGAGTTCAAGACCAGCCTGGGAAACATGGCAAGACCCCTGTCTGCACAAAAAAAATTTTTTCTTTTCAACTAGCTGGGCCTGGTGGCACCCACCTGTAGTGCAGCTACTCAGGAGGTGAGGCAGGAGGATCGTTTGAGGCTGCAGTGAGCTGTGATTGCACCACTGTACTCCAGCCTGGGTGACAAAGCAAGACCTCATCTCTAGAAAACAAACCTCTCCTGTAGCTTTTAATTTGCTCCCGATCTTTCCCTTTTGTAATATTTTTATCATATCTCTCCCCTTTTTCTTTTGTCAGTTTGCCCCTTTCATAGAAATTCTATTTCCTTTTTGCAAAGTTACCTGAAATTGTACCTTTCTCATTTGTATGTTCAAACAGTGAGGAAGGAAATGAGAGAGGGTGGCACAATTAATCTGTGTTCAAAAATGTCATCATCACTGTGTCTTGTTTGATAAGCAGATTGTATTCTTACTAGTGAGCGTAGAAGATCCTGAATAGTTCAGAGTCTGGCCAGGGCACCACAGCCACACATTTCAGAGCACTGGGCCATGGCTATGGATTCCCCTGGGGAACAAGTTTGCTGATGACCCTGTTTGTGCTCTCCCTGAGGGTGATGGTTTCACTTATTCCATGCTCTGAGCCAACTTTCCTAAGATTCTTTTATCTAACATGACCTGCAGAAGTTAATGGTGGCATGATTTACTTTGACCATTTTAGATGAAGATGTGTGTCTTGAAGAGACTAGGAAAGAGGGGCTTGAAGTTCTGATTCACTCGAACTTTTTTGGGTTTTATGTCTTTCCTTTCTCCTCAGCATCAAGGCCGTCTAACTTCAAGGCTGAATGAATGAGTTCTGTTTTCCTTAATAGGGAGAGGGAGGAGATGGCCTAGGACTCATTCATACCTGTGCGTGTGGAGAGTGCATTAGTGATAGATCTTGACTTAATTCGTGGTTTTTCAGAAGATTGTTGGTTTTTTTCATTGGTAACACCAACAACTATCCTTGTTGGCAGCTTTAACCAGAAGGACTAGGGAAGTTGGACATCTCGTACCACTCACAGTTGATTCTCTAATGCAGTTCTCTTGTTTAAATTCTGTGGCTGTGATAATCTAGGTAGCCAATTACTCTTTTCTTGTTAACTAAGAAGATTTATACTGCTGTTGGGCTAGGGTTTGTAATTTAAGGTGTGGACATGTCCAGGATGTTAAATTTAGCTTGTGTCTCAGAACTAGAGCTATCCAAACTCTTTTTTTGCTCTGGTTTCCCTGGTCCCTTGATGTTCAGCAGCAGCTTTGCAGTACCCACAGCACTCCAACCTCCCTCCTTGGTGCTGCAGGGCCACTGTGAGGAGGGAATCAGGACAGGATCCTTCAGGTCTTGGCTTAGATGTCCTTTTTTCCTAAAAGTCTTTCTGGACCAATAGTTGTCAGCAGGGACGACTTCACAGAAGAGATGAAACTTAACTTTTAAGACTGGCTGGGTTTGGGGTAGGGAAGAGACGAAGAAGGAAATTCCAGCAGTGGGACTGGCAGGAGCAGAAATAACATGTGTGGCGTTATCCCAGAGCCAGTCAAAAGGAGCAACTTGACTGGGCATGATGGTTTTAGCAGGCAGGAGAAGGTCCCCTCGATAAGGAAGGCATTTCCAGGGAGTGCATAAATAATGAGGCATGCAAAATAATCTGTCATAAGAGTAGAGTTTAAAAAAATAAATTCAAAAAAAGAGGCATGCTGAAGAGTAGTGCGCAGTGGAGGGAGGGAACAGGATGTGCTTAGGCCTAGAAATAGATTGCCAGTCTGGTCATTTCTATGATATTGCTGTATATTACTGTTCTGTGGCAATTTAAGTAAAAGAGAGGAATAAAACTTGGTAATGTATTAGAGGCCTTAAAACTTAAAATCCAAGAGGAGTTCTGTATACATGAACTAAAGTGGGACTTGGTAGAAGTTGCCCAGGAAACATAAAAAAACGAACAGGGCTCTCATTTCCCCACCTCTGTAGTCCTAATTCTTTCTCCTTGAATCTTCTCTCTTCTCTTTAAAATGATGGTAAAATATACATTATATAAGCTTTACCATTAAGTGTACGAGTTCAGTGGCATTTATTTAAGCACATTCACTCTGCTGTGCCCCCATCATCACTGACTATCTCCAGAACTTTTTCCTCTTCTTTTTTTTTTTGAGACGGAGTCTCGCTCTGTCGCTCAGGCTGGAGTCCAGTGGCACGATCTTGGCTTACTGTAAGCTGTGCCTCCCAGGTTCACGCCATTCTCCTGCCTCAGTCTCCCGAGTAGCTGGGACTACAGGCGCCCACTACCACGTCCAGCCAATTTTTTGCACTTTTAGTAGAGACGGGGTTTCACCATGTTAGCCAGGATGGTCTCGATCTCCTGACCTCGTGATCCGCCCGCCTGAGCCTCCCAAAGTGCTGGGATTGCAGGCGTGAGCCACTACATCTGGCCTCAAAAGTTTTTACTCTTAATGAAGCCCACTTTATCCATTTTTTCTTTTGTCACCTGTGCTTTCGGTGTCTCGTCTTTTTTTGTGCTTGCTCCTTAATTCATCTTAATCTACCTTTTTTTTGTTTTAAACAAATATAAGGTTACACCAACATATCTTCCTACACAGCCTTGGTTTATAATTTACTGTTTGCCCTAAGAATTTCAGAAAGGAAAAGAATTCTTGCTTCCCTGGCTAGGCTCTTGGGGTCTTGATGTGCAAGAAAAAATGCTGTTGTGAATACAAAGAATGATGAGGAAGTATACAAAAGGTGCCCTAGGCTGGCTGCAGGGGTCCAGCAGGCTGGCTACATTATTCTGTGGTCAACCTCTTACAAATGGGGTGCTCCTGTCCGTCTCCATGGCCAGCTGCCACCAGCCCCATGGTGTGAATGGCAAGGAAGTGGGGACTGGCGGCTGGCCGAACTCCAGGATGCAGCCTTGGCTGGCAGAGAACCAAAGGCAGAGGGGGAAAAACACTCTTGAGTATGAGAGAAATAATGCTAGCTCCGAAACCTGTAATTCGCAAGTTTAAAAAAATTAAAAAAATAAAAAAGATTTTTCAACCAAACTGTGCTTTTATCTTTCGGTTCTGAATGGGAGATTGTTCACACAGCTAAGCTGGCTGCAGAAGCTAGGCCAGTTAAAACAATATGCAGGCAGCTCTCCTCCAAGTAACCAGAAACTGTTGGCTCAAAGGAGCCTGAACTGAGGAACCAACCTGCTGGGAGACGTTTTCCAAGTAACTCCAAGCAACAGCCTGAATGTAAATCCTCCTGCTGGGGAATGGCACTTTGGCAAATGAAGACCCTAATTAGAGATGGAAGGGTTTCTATTTTGTTTTTCTTTAATCCTTACCCTGGGGCCTTTGCAGGGCCACCATGTCTCTGCTTGTGTGCAAAGAAATTTCCAGCTTCTCTTTGTAACAAGATCCTCTTTTGGGAAAGAAGCAACAAGCCGACAATGTGGGCCCACCACAGCCGGGGGACCCCGCAACCAGCCTAATCCAAAACAAAAGCCTTGGTCTGGGCTGGAGCGGCTGGGTCACCTGGATTGGCCAAGTCGTTTGAAGTTGCTGGCCAAGTTGGATCTTATGTTGCCCCCACCCCATGAGACACTCAAATCCGTGCTTAGAGTGCAAGTGAAGTTTCTTAACTTCCAAAGGAGAACAGCAGTGTGAACAAAATGCAAAGCAGTAAGAGAACCATAGCTCTGAGGCACTAGGGCCAAGGTCCAATGGAATGGGTGTGGAGCCCTCTTATCTCCTCAGCCTTCCGTTTGGGTCTTCACTATTGGATCTAAACAGTGAGGCAGAGGGACTGTGCTCTCTTTCAAATTGATCACCTTAGTTCTCAAAACATCCAGAAGTATCACATGTGTGGAGAACCTGCCCACGCCAGTGTTTTGTTGTGGGTGCATCATTGATCCAGTTGTGGGTGCATCATTGATCCTCAGGGTCTTAGAACTGATGATTCTGCTCAATTTCATTTCTCTTTGGCCCTGGAAAGGGCAGTTGAGTAGAGCTCTCTGGGCCCAAAGTATCGAGCTGGTCAGTGAATGATAGAATCAGTTTTAGATAGTTGTGGATAACTGAAGTGAAAAGGACTTACCTTTCAGCATCCTTCACATTGGTAGGTGTAGGAAGGGCCCCCATCGAGGGCTGTTAACTTACTTGTTGTTAAATTCGCAGCTTACTACAGGATGCTTGTGTCTAAGTGACTTCAAAAACTTCTGAAGGGAAATTACACATTTTTTAGTCTAACATAGGAAGGATGCTTCTCCCTAACCATGACTCCATACTGAGTCTCAGGCTGGGCTCTGTCCAGAGAGAATTATCTTTAATATTTACAACTCTGTGAGCTGGTTGATATCCTGCTTTAAAGATGAATACATTGAGACTCAGGGGAAGGGGCTAAGCTACAGACACTAGCCATGGCTCCGTCCCAGGTTAGCTTCAGACCTCCTGCTCTTCTCATCAGTTCTGCCCTTTGAGTTACTTAAGCCTATAGATGGTAGGTGATACAGTTCTGCATGACAGACTGACAGGTTCCTGACCAATAGTCTGCTCCTACCCCTCTTTGTTGGGAAGCCCAGTGCTGTTGAAGAGCCACCCATTCCTGGTTGCCACATGCTTGACAAATAGGTCTGCTGCATTTACTTCCCAGAAATCCTCAGCTTGCTCATGCTGTCTAAAGTTAGCTTTCAGGGAATCCCAAGATGTTTCTTTTTCAGCTCTCTGCTTGTGGTCAGGCTGCTTCAGTTGGAGAAAAATGGCCCATTCTGTTTGCTGTCGGGCAAAATGATGACTATGAAGATTATCCCTTCCATGCTAGTAACTTCCCGTGTTCCAGCTTCTTAGTTTAATTTTCAATGAAGCTTCTAGAAACCACTTAAAGTCATTGGGAAACAGGTACATCCAGGACTAAAAAGAAAACTGGGTTTGTAGATGCAACATTGATCCCTCTAAAAAGATAAGGCAAGACAACACATTACCCTTTTGTCTTTGATTTTATTCCTTGGCTCCTTAGAACATGTGCTGATTAAATGGCAAAATATGGTGGCAATTTTTACCCTTTGTTATTATTGAAAATCTTTGCCAAGTTACAGTTATAGCTAATTTAAAGCTGTATCCAACGAAAATGGTGTTAGGAGAGGGTCCCTGATAATTTGGATGTCAACTTGCACTTGTACCTAATGAACAGCTTGACTCCTTCCTGGCTAAATTTATGACAGTGGCTTTGGAAGGGGACTCAGATATCAAGAACCAGATTCTATCACAGATTTTTAGATTACCTGTATAGGCCATAAAAGCGTGATTATATGGAGTAAATTAAATAATACTGGATTTTTGGCATTGCTGCTTCATTAGCATGAGGCACTGGATGGGGTAGACCTGGAGGCCTGGTTAGGCTGGGCACAATACTCTAACATAAGCAACCATGGGCCTCACAGAATATTGGTGGTAGCCTTTCCCAGGATGGCTTTACGTTGCTAATAGTGCTAAAAATGTCTGCGTTCAGAGAAAAACATTATGAAAGTCTTAATAGTCTCAATATTATCCCCTAAATAGCTTTTCCCTGGATTTTTTTCATCTGTCCTGGTCATTTCTGTGTCACTGCTGTAAAGTCACACAGCCATTCCGAGTGTTGCAGTGACAGCAGTGAGGATCCCAGCCAAAATCTTGTCCTCAGGAAGAGCTGAGACATGTTACTCTAATTGTCACTGATGGTTTTCTTGCTTTGGGGTCATGTCTCACCCCTTACCCCCTCACTTAGTGTCATATTTGATGATGTTCAGTCATCTGAAGTCACTCATTTATCCCCTGAATGTCCCCACTGGTTCCCCGAGTGGCAGCAGCCCCCTGACGTGCAGGAGTTGTAGTGCAGGCTTGGATGATGTGATTCCCGATGTAGGTGGGACCCCTGAACCAAGAACAGTTCAGCAGTTGCAGCTGCTCAGAAGCTAGGCTTACACACCATCTCCCTGCCACTCCGTGTTTGACAGAAAACAGAGGTGCTTCAGCCTCCTAGCTGCACTTAAAGGTAGCCTGGACATAGTGAGCTTGAGTAAGTATCTCCCTTTTGTAGCTCAGTGTAAAATACAGACTCTGTTTCTGGAATTCATTCACATGCTTATTAAGCACCGCCTATATCCCAAGCAGTGTGCTAGATGCTGCTGATACAGTACTTATTACAGTAGACAAGTTCACTGCCCCCATGGGGCTCCTGGTCAGTAGAGGAGACACAGAGACAACCAGCAAGTAAACATAAACACAACAAACAGGGCAACTGCAGATTGTGATGCAGCTGCAAGACCAACAAACTGGGTAAGTGGGGCATTTCTCTGCATCGGCTGCCTTGAGCCAAGAGCTCAGAGTCAAGGTTCCTGAAAGAAGAGAGGGAAAGATTCCCACACCCCCCTCCCCACATCAGAGCTTTCCTGCCTCCGCTCCATTATCTGTTCTTTGACACATCTGCAATCTGGGGTGTGCTCTGATGCTTCCTGTCATTCTGTCACTTTCTAACCCATCAAACAGCACTTTCCTACCATATAAGTATTAGTATCTGCCTCCTGTCTGCTAAGTAATAAAATGAAGGCACTCAAGTCTTATAGAAAGTTAGCTGCTTTATTTTAGGTATCTCGTTAAATATCCTCTACTTGACTATTGTGTGACAATTGCTTTTAAATCCTCTGAGAGTTGCATAATATGCTATGTGATACAAAAGGATGTATATATAAAATCTTTATTTTTCTAATAATTGCCTATAACTTACCAGTTTGAATTGTTTTAACGCTTAGTGTAGCCTAAGAAGTCCAAAGTTTAATTGAAATCCAGTTTTGTTTTTTGGCTTTGAGTTAATATTCTTCCTTCCAGGCTGGGCGCCATGGCTCACGCCTATAATTCCAGCACTTTGGGAGGCCAAGGCGGGCAGATCACCTGAGGTCAGGAGTTCAAGACCAGCCTGGCCAACATGGTGAAACCCCGTCTCTACTAAAAATACAAAAATTAGCCAGGCGTGGTGGTGCAGGCCTGTAGTCCCAGCTACTCAGGAGGCTGAGGTGGGAGGATCACTTGAACCTGGGAGGCGGAGGTTCCAGTGAGCTGAGATTACACCACTGCACTCCCATCTGGGTGACAGAGTGAGACTCTGTTTAAAAAAAAAAAAAAAAAAATTCTTCCTTCCAGACTTCTTTCCGTCTCCCATGGTATTAGGAAGGGAAGGACAGCTGGGCATGATGGCTCACACCTGTAATCCCAGCACTTTGGGAGGCCGAGGCAGGTAGATCACTTGAGGTTGGGAGTTCAAGAACAGCCTGACCAACACGGTGAAACCCCGTCTCTACTAAAATACAAAATTAGCCGGGCGTGGTGGCATATGCCTGTAATCCCAGCTACTTGGGAGGCAAAGGAAAGAGAATCGCTTGAACTTGGGAGGCTGAGGTTGTGGTGAGCCGAGATCGCGCCATTGCACTCCAGCCTGGGCAACAAGAGCGAAACTCCATCTCAAAAAAAAAAAAAAAGTACTGAAACTGGCTTGGCTGATGAGAGTTGTATCTTATACTGTTAACTGAATAATGCTGTAAGAGGCTAAGTGATCATTACTAAATGATGCCCCTGGTACTAGTGAAGGTTGTTGTCATAGTTCATGCAGACCTGCACAGTGTATCGACCTCATGTTCACATGAAGATCTAGAGACCTGATCAACGAAGTGTCCTCTCAGCCCCTGATAGGTGCATTCTGGGAGGTGAAGTGGCATGCGACCGCCTTGAAGACAGGTGAAAGCCTAGAGACAGGTTGTAATGGGTTAGAACTTTCTCTTTAGAAAATAGTGAATAAGGAAACAAGGCTTTGCTAGGGCAGGGGGTGGGAGCTCTAGCAAATAAGAGGTTCTACTAGAACCCAATTCCTTTGTTCCACTAAGTAAAGTCTTGCTAACACTGAATAATTATAGTAGAGAAAGCCTGAATGAGGCCATCCTTTTACTTGTTCAATAAAGGTTAATATAAGGACCCAATGGGACTTGAGATGGAGCTTGAATTTAGGGATTTTTGCAAATTACCTGTTAAGGCCATGAAAACAGAAGTGTGTTTGTTCCTTAATATGTACGTGACCTCTTACTATTTAAGAGTGATTACTGATTAACCAGGGAGTTTCAAAGGAGACGTTTTCCTATTCAGATTTAAAGAAGTTGCTCCAGCAGAGAGAACTGGCTTATGTTGGAGTGAGCTATGAACAGAGTACGGCTGCTGTATCTCAGAGCATTGTTCATTCACCTGGAGAAACTTCCTTCCTGTGTCAACCACCTGTAGCATACTAGGGGTTGTGCCCACCCAGTGGTGCACTAAAGCCACCTCTGCAATATGTTTTCATCCAAGAAACATGAAGTGGGAAGGAAAAGTAACACTTGGCTAGAAAGGAAGGTTGTCTGCTCCCTATATTCTCTGCAAAATTGAGACAGCAACTCTTTGCCCCCACAAATGGACTTCAGGACAGAGCCATTGAGTGCCAAAGACGGGCTCAGCCTCTGGAGTCTACTTGTCTATTTCCATTTCCAAAGGTGAGATGTTGTCCAGGTAGAGATCTGTCAGTTTTATGAAGGCCAAAGATGGATTCGCCCCACAGGGTACACCTGTGCAGTATTTTAAGTGTAAATTGGTTGCCAACAGTTGAATTGGAAGATTTAATATAAAAATTCACATTTCTACCTTCTCTTGAAAAATCAGAAGGTCTGGCAGTGCTGGTGCCCCATTCCTCCTGGTAAAGGAAACCCCAGCTGCCTAGAAATTGCCCCCATCAGGCAGGTGTGCACTGTCCAGTCTGCCACGGTGCCTGCCACTCTCTGCTGTCCTCACACTGCAGCAGCACATCTATTGCCATAAATCTTATGTGTGGCCCCTGTGGACAATTGAGTTTGCAGTCTGTGTTGTGTGATTTTTAAACTGCAGGGATGAAGATCATCCAGGCTGTCTATGGAAAGTTGAGCAAATGAAGTGTGAACACAGACCAATAATTTCTGACAGTCAAACAATAAATATGAAGAAGGACCACAGAGAAGCTGGATTAGCAGACTTGTGTACTCTGATTTTGTCAAGCACTGTAAGACCAATTTAGGGTGACCGTATCATTTGTCATCCAAGCTGAGACACTTCTGAGAATGGAAGGGGTTATGGTGGGAGGAGAAATGTAAATGGGCTGTCCTGGGCATGCTAGGACAGAAACTATGGCCACCCTAGGCCTATGAATGTGACATGAAAACAGAAAGCTTATATTCCGTCAACCAGGGTGGGTGCAGAAAAGTCTCATAAGAGGAGTTCACACAGAGGCTATGCTGGTATAGAAATTGTTCTAGAAAAATTGGGCAAGGTTTTGCAGAGAAAGGAGGCTTTTAGATGTGTCCTTGAGCATGAGAAGGGCTTTGAGAGGTAACCAAGGATCCAGGAGAGCAATTGAGGTAACATGAGTAACCTGTGCAACAGCTGGAAGATGTTTGTATGCCTTAACTTTTCAGAAATGGGGGAACTGTGTGGGTGGAGCATCTGGTGCTTAAAGGGCAAATAGTATGGGAGGGGAGGGCAGACGGGCAGACTGGATCCAAACTGGATCCAAAGGAGAGTCTTGAACATTATAAGGAATTGAGACTTGAATCTGAGAAGGATGAGAAGACAGCTCAGGGCATCATGTATGGAATGAACTGGAAAAAGAGTGGAGACAGAGAAACTGCTGCATTACTGGGTAGCAGGGATGCAAAGGGAGAGCCCACTTGAGAGTGATTCTCTATGGCGATTGGATGTGGAGAGAGGAAGGGGAAGGGGTAGTGAGAGAAGAGGAGGAAGATTTGGGTTTCTAGGTTTGCATGCTGGTGATTCCGTTAACCTGAGACAAGTAATGTAGGTTTGGGAGAAACTTGGTGACTTTGACTTTGTTCAGGATTAGAGCCCTGACTTTGACTTTGACTTTGAACTGGAACCCTTTGAACTCTAGCCCTGAAAAGGGTCAGGGCTAAGAGATGAAGGTTGAGAAGTCATTAGATAGGGGAGTGTGTATTCAGACCAGGAGTCCAGAATGAGCTTGTTCAGAAAGAGTATAGACTAGGAAGAGAAAAGGGGCCCAGCATAGGACTTCAAGGAAAACAAGTAAGTGAGTTAGGACCATGTAAGAGCCAGTGAAGGGAACCCAAAGACCTCAGAGAGAAGAAAACAGAAACAGGCTGAGGAGCACAAAGGAATGTAAACAGGTTGGTAGAGTAGCATTAGTACAGATGACAACACAGGTGAGGTAGCTTGGCCCTGAGCATTCATTTAGCACAGGTGTATCAGTTAGCTTTTGCTGCATAACAAACTGCCCTTAAAATGTAGCACCCTGAAAACAACAGTCGTTTTCATTGCTCATGTTCTGTGGGTTAGCTGAGCAGTTCTTCTGGTCTGGGCCAGCCTGGCTGATCTCTGTGGTCAGCTAGTGGTTCCTCTGGGACTGAGTGATCTAGGATGGCCTCACTCAAGTATTTGGGACCTCACCTGGGATAGCCATGCCCTCTCAATATGTGGTCTCTTATCATCCAGTAGACTAGCCTAGGCTTCTTACATGATAGTTCTCAAGGTTCCCAGCCACAAGAGAGGGCAAGCATGAACACCCATGAACTATTCGATGCCCTCAAGCACTTTCCAAGCTTCTGCTGGCATTGTATTTGCTCATGTCCCATTGACCAAAGCAACTTATGTGGCCAAGCCTAAATTCAAGGGGTGGAAAAATAAACTCAATTTATTGATGGGAGGAATCATAAAATATTGTGGCCATTTTCTTTACTCCAAGAAGTGTGAATGTCTTGTAACACTTGGCAGGAGATATTTGATTCTTTGGGTCAATCATGTAACTTCCTTCCAGTTGAGCTAGGAAAGATTGAAGATTACAGCAGAACAACTTAAATTCTGAAGACCCATTTAATTGTCATTATTTTAATTCTGTTCCCATATGAAAGCTGAAGGTAGTGCAAGGAAAAACCATACCACTTGCATTCGTGACATGAAGCTAAAGCGATTACTAAAGAAATTGATAATACCCAGTTCAAAACTCAAACACAAGTCCCCTCTATCAAAACAGTACTGTCTGATTTGTAGCAATTAACACCTTAGTAACATGATTTATTTAAGACTAGATCAATTATTAGTAATCATTAATTGGCACCTACCATGTACCCAAACTACACCAAGCACTTTACACCCAGGAACTATTTGATCCCCTCAACAACCATATAAAGTACAATCACTGTCTTAATTCTACAGATGAGGAAACTAGGGATCAAATATTAAGTGTCTTGCCCGAGGATATCAGTAAGTGTGATAGAACCAGAAATAGGAAATAGGGATTTCCCTTAGGCCACTGGGCTCCCCTGACTGTGGGCAGCATTAGCAAGTGTGCATCCCACCCCATCCCCATCTTGATTATCCTTATCTTGATGAAATACAGTTGTCCCTTCACATTTGTGGGAAATTGGTTGCAAGACTGCCGCACCCCGACATTCCCCCATGGATACCAAAAGCCACAGATGCTCAAGTACCTTATATAAAATGGCGGCAGTGTTTGCATATAACCTATGCACATCCTCCCGTATACTTTAAATCATCTCTGATTACTTTATGATACCTAATACAATGTAAGTGCTATGTATTAATAAATAGTTGTCATAATGCATTGTTCAGGGAATAAATGACAAGGAAAAAAAGTCTTGTTCAGTACAGATACAACCATCCTTTTTTTTTTCTTTTTTTCCCCCAAGACAGTTTTGCTTTGTCACCCAGGCTGGGGTGCAGTGGCATGATCTCGGCTCACTGCAACTTTCGCCTCCTGGGTTCAAGCGATTCTTGAGCCTCAGCCTCCTGAGTAGCTGGGACTATAGGTGCATGCCACCATGCCCGGCTGATTTTTTGTGTTTTAGTACAGACAGGGTTTCACCATGTTGCCCAGGCTGGTTTTAAACTCCTAGGCTCAGGCAATCCACCTGCCTTGGACTCCCAGAATGGTAGGATTACAATGAGCCACTACACCTGGCCACAACCATCCTTTTTCTTTTCCGAGTATTTTTCATCCATGGTTGGTTGAATGCACAGATGTGAAACCCACTGATAAGGAGGGCCCACTGTATACTCATGTCTACTAACCTGGGGTCTGCCTGCCTCCCAGAGTCCAGGCGGGCTCTGTTCTGCTGGTCTAACTTACCCAGTCATCCAGATTTCATTGAGAGAGGCTTTGTGTGTGTGTGTGTGTGTGTTTGTGTGTGTGTGTGAGAGAGAGAGAGAGAGACGGAGTCTCGCTCTGTCACCCAGGCTGGAGTGCAGTGGGGCGATCTCGGCTCACTGCAAGCTCCGCCTCCCACGTTCACGCCATTCTCCTGCCTCAGCCTCTTGAGTATCTGGGACTACAGGCGCCTGCCTCCATGCACGGCTAATTTTTTGTATTTTTAGTAGAGACAGGGTTTCACCGCGTTAGCCAGGATGATCTCGATCCCCTGACCTCGTGATCCGTCTGCCTCGGCCTCCCAAAGTGCTGGGATTACAGGTGTGAGCCACCGCACCCAGCCTGTTTTAAAATACTTTAATCTCAGCTACTCAGAAGGCTGAGGCAGGAGAATCACTTGAACCCAGGAGGTGGAGGTTGCAGTGAGCTAAGGTCACGCTGTCGCACTCCAGCTGGGGAAACAAGAGCGAAACTCTGTCTCAAAAAAAATAAATAAATAAAATAAAATACTGAGCCAGTTTTAGTAGATATCAGAAAGAGGTATTATCTTGCTCGATCTGCATAATTTTTAAAACTAGCTTTGGAATTTTCCTATATTAACTAAAATTAAATGCATTCACATGGTAAAAGGTTGTCTGTGTCAAAATAGTTTTGCTTTGAAGTGATAAGGGGCAACAATGGAAAAAGAATAGTTGCAGATTCTCCCCTCCTTTTCTCCCTTCACTCCTTGTTTGAATCTTTTTTTTTTGTTTTTTGTTTTTTTTTGAGACAGAATCTCATTCCGTCCCCCAGGCTGGAGTGCAGTGGTGTGATCTCGCTCACAACCTCCACCTCCCAGGTTCAAGTGATTCTTCTACCTCAGCCTCCCGAGTAGCTGGGATTACAGGCACGCACCACTATCCCTGGCTCATTTTTGTATATTTAGTAGAGGTGGGGTTTCACCATGTTGGCTAGGCTGGTTTCGAACTCCTGACGTCAAATGATCCACCCACCCCAGCCTCCCAAAGTGCTGGGATTACAGGTGTAAGCCACTGCGCCTGGCCTTGTTTTAATCTTTATTGAAGTATAATAGACGTGATAAAAAAACATGTATTTAAAGTGCACAATTTGATAAGGTTTGACTAATATGCACACACACATACACACACACACCCCCATGAAATCACAGTCAAGATGAACATATCTGTCGCTCCCCCGAAATTCCCTCAATTCCCTTTTAAAATCCCTCCCTCCCTTTCCTGGCTTCCCTGCCAAACCCCAGACAACTACTGATCTGCTTTCTCCTACTGTAGACCAGTTTGCATTTTATAGAATTTTATACGAATGGAATCATTGCAGTATGTACTGCTTTTTCTGGCTTCTTTGACTCAGCATAATTATTTTGAGATACATTCATGTGGATTGTGTATATGAGTAGTTCATTCCTTTTATTACTTTTTAAGTAAGAAAAGAGAACGCTGTTTTTTTTTACTCTGAACTTGGGCCAGGACGATTGAAGTTACCTACGAATTGTACATTAACCAACTAATGGCAGTGAAGAGTTAATCTGTAACTTCATCTGTTAGCTGTTAACGTGACCCCCAAACCTAACCTCCTCTTGACTGTCAGATCCTGATCCCAGACACACTTTCTCTTAAGGCTAAAACTGAAGTAGGACTGGAGACTTGGGGAGCCTGATATTTCTGAGTCTTGGTTGGTCCCTGCCCATCACTGGATCTTGGTGTAGCATGTTCTCATAATAGTGTGAGGACAGGGTTAGGTATGTGACTGTGTGACCAGCAGTACTCTGTTAAACACCCTGACTTTAAATTACTTCGTGAAGTTTCAGATGGGGGGGAAAAAACCCACAGCCCTGACTTTAGTCAGCTGTCCATCTTGTAAGTTTGAGTTGAGTCCTAATCCTCTTAGAAGCAAACTCAGTAGGTTGGAGAATTTATTGTTGTTACAGAGGTACTCACTTCAAAATGTATTAAGTGAACTCAACTGGTATATTTGAAAATATTGGCCGGGCGCGGTGGCTCAAGCCTGTAATCCCAGCACTTTGGGAGGCCGAGATGGGCGGATCACGAGGTCAGGACATCGAGACCATCCTGGCTAACACGGTGAAACCCCGTCTCTACTAAGAAATACAAAAAATAGCCGGGTGAGGTGGCGGGCACCTGTAGTCCCAGCTACTCGGGAGGCTGAGGCCGGAGAATGGCGTGAACCCGGGAGGCGGAGCTTGCAGTGAGCTGAGATCCCGCCACTGCACTCCAGCCTGGCCGACAGAGTGAGACTCCGTCTCAAAAAAAAAAAAAAGAAAAGAAAAGAAAATATTTTAATTTACCCTTCTTTTCAAGATTCCATCTTCCTTATAAGCTACTATACACTTGCCTGCTAGCAGGTCCTTTATAGTCAGCTTCCCTGTAACAAATGAGTTTTTTGATTATAAATTTATGGGGTACAAGTATAATTTGGTTACATGGGTATATTTGCATAGTGGAAACGTCAGGGCTTTTAGTGTAGCCATTACCTGAATTATGTATATTGTACCCATTAAGTAATTTCTCATCCTCCACCCCCGCTCACCTCCGACAAATTGGTTTTTAAAAAATTCTTTCCTTGGCCGGGTGCAGTGGCTCACGCCTGTAATCCCAGCACTTTGGGAGGCCGAGGTGGGTGGATTATAAGGTCAGGAGATTGAGACCATCCTGGCTAACTCGGTGAAACCCCGTCTCTATTAAAAATACAAAAAATTAGCTGGGCGTGGTGGCGGGCGCCTGTAGTCCCAGCTACTTGGGAGGCTGAGGCAGGAGAATTGCTTGAACCCGGGAGGCGGAGCTTGCAGTGAGCCGAAATCGCGCCACTGCACTCCAGCCTGGGCGACAGAGCAAGACTCTGTCTCAAAAAAAAAAAAAAAAAAAAAAATTCTTTCCTTAAATGCTTGGCTTCAAATCTCCTGGTATAGTAATTCTGTAATTCTGACAAAAATTGCTTGAAATAATACAAAAATGTCTATGTGTTTACTAATAGATCCTGATTAAATATATTTTAAAGTTATTGAAAAACTAACATTGGAGTCAACAAAAAAAAAATTTCAATATTATAAAACTTAACGGACTCTACAGAAGTGGGGGCAGGGTTGACAGGAAGCAGTTGGCTCTGATGGAACACCCTTTCCCACTGCCAGCACACTCTGACCTCAGGAAACTCATGCCTCCTTTGCAAATCTTGGACATGGGACTAGGTGCACTTTCATCCCACTCCAGGACTGAGGGACACTTGATTCAGATGGACCATAGTCAAGGACCCTGTTGCCTAAGAGACCCTCTTTGCCCCCTGGCATGAGGACTGCAGTGACTTTCAAGTGGCTCCCAGGAGTGGAGAAGCAGTCTGCTTCCCTTGCATGGGATACAGTAACTCCCAGGCATGGAGAAGCAGGCTCAGTTCCCTATCGTGGGCTATATTAGCCCCCACGAATGGAGAAGCAGGCTCAGTCTCTCCTAGGGTGTGCTGCATCGTCTCCCAGGAAGGGATAAGGAGGCTAAGTCTCCTCTAGTGCACCACATTGGCTCCCAGGGCCAGGAGAAGCAGGATCAGTCATTTATTCCATGTAGGGCCGTCTGGCCAGAACTCTTCCCTCCAAAGGGAGTGGTTTGTGGTCCCTCTTCTGGATTTTGCTCACCAATCTTTCCAAATGTCCTAGCCACCTGGTAGGTATGCAGTTTGATTTGTTTAGCCTCAAAATACCAGCCAGTTCCCCATGCCTGCCTGATAGCTGGGTGCCTCTTGAGCCAGTGTTGGCATATTCTACAATTACCTGCTTACTTGTGGGGGTTACATAGTGCTTGTAGTTACAGCTCTCTCCACTTACCCACAAACCAGACTGCCAAACTCCTGGATCATAAAACAAAGCGTAAGCACCCTGGATCATGACCCAGCTCTTTTCCTGTTCTTCTTTTGAGACTTTCCTAACAGGAAAGGCTCTGGGTAATTGATAGAGATTATCCCTGATTCCCTTAATGTAACCTTTTTACTCTTTCCTTTTCCTGGGATTAAGCTGTTCTTTTGCAAGAAGTCCTTTTCTTAATGACAGTCATTCACCTATTATTGACCAAAGGAAGCCATCCGGCCCAACTCCACCTTTCTGGGGTTCGGAGTCCCTCGAGTCTCTTTCATTATAATGACTTTTAAAGGCATTAACTGTTTTTTTTTTCTTTCAATTTTCTGCACTGTTAAAGGCTGTCAAACTATACTTTAATCTGCCTTCCTGAAACAATAATTGCCCCTGTATTTGTTGGTGAATATGAGTGTTAATATTGAGTAGATGCTTTAATATTTGCTGAGGGTTCCCAGGCAGCGTGCGGTGCTACTGAGGTTTGCTGTTCACAGGGTAACAAGTTGATATAAAGTGGGGACACAGAGGCCCAGTCAGCAGTGCCTTTCTACCTGCTTTCTTCTTGCAGTCCTGTGATACTCCTCTCCTTCAGGGCACTTACCTCTTCCTGTGCATGTAGGGTCCTAGTATAACTACTGGAACTCCATGAGAAGAGGCACTAGATCTTTTAGGACTAGATTCTTTTGGCATATGATTGTATCTTCATGGTATATGCTCAATAAGTATTTGTTAAATTAATGAATATTTTGCCTGGAAGCACATAGCCACAGGACTGGGCCTTGGAGTAGAGATTATGAACCCCTTCCAGAAAAAAATAAAATTTCAGGTAGTGACCCAAAAATGTCAGTAAACTATAGTGACTGCTTGGATGCTGTGTTCCAGAAACTAAACTGTGGACATGCCAGCTGCCACCAACAGAAAGGGTAATCACTAAATAGTTGTGAAGTTTATACGATGGCCATGTGAGTGGACGATGATACCCAACCATGCAACCCTATGCTACTTTTTTTTTTTTTTTTTTTTTTGAGACAGAATATCACTCTGTCGCTCAGGCTGGAGTGCAGTGGAGCCATCTTCGCTCACTGCAACCTCCACTTCCCGCGTTCAAGAGATTCTCCTGCCTCAGCCTCCTGAATAGCTGGGATTACAGGTGCCCACCACCACGCCCAGCTAATTTTTGCATTTTTAGTAGAGACAGGGTTTCACCATCTTGGCCAGGCTGATCTCAAACTCCTGACCTCAAGTGGTCCACCTGCCTCAGCCTCCCAAAGTGCTGGGATTACAGACTTGAGCCACCGCCCCTGGCCTCTATGCCAGCTTTTGCTAACCTCTCCCCTTCATGCTATTTGGTGTGTCTGCTGCCTCCACCAGCACCTTTGATATCCAACTGCTGGCTGGCCTTCTCTTCCTCTTCATTCTGGCAGCTTGGCCTCCATGAAGCCTTTCCTGACATGGCATACATCACTCCCATCCAGGCTCCTCCACTGCAGAACTGTATGGAGCATCCTTCAAAATAATCCCACCCAATTAAACTCTTAATCCATTTCTTTTCCTTGTTGGTCTAGTTCCATTTCTTTTTCTTTCTTTTCTTTTTCTTTTTTTTTTTTTTTTTGACAGAGTCTTGCTCTGTCACCCAGCCTGGAATACAAGGGCATGATCTCAGCTCACTGCAGCATCCGCCTCCCAGGTTCAAGTGATTTTCCTGCCTCAGCCTCCCAAGTAGCTGGGATTACAGGTGCAGGTCACCATGCCCGGCTAATTTTTTTGTATTTTTAGTAGAGATGGGGTTTCACCATATTGGCCAGGCTGGTCTCGAACTCCTGACCTCAGGTGATCTGCCTGCCTCAGCCTCCCAAAGTGTTGGGATTACAGGCATGAGCCACCGCGCCCAGCCTCTAGTTCCATTTCTTTAACGTAGTGCATTGCAAGCCCCTCACTGCTTTCCAGCAGGGCATTGATGGGATTGTGAACATAGGACAGAAAGTGGTATTAATGATTATTTTTGCACCCCGGACGCATGGTAGGGATGCTTGGGAGCACCTTTATTCTCCAGCTAGCATTAGCTTTTGGGCTGAGGAAGGCTAGCTTGATGACTCTGCCACTTCTCCTTCCCCCTCCATCACCAGTACCATTGTGATGACTATTATTGAGTACTAGGACTGGAATGCATTTGGGAGAAATAAAAGCATAGATTTGACACAGCCTTCATTCTGTTAGCCTGTAGAAAGGTGATTATAGCCCTTGTTATTTGAATTAGACCCGAAAATATTGGACATTTTAGGGTCTAATTCAATATAGGACATTCTGCTTTTAACTTATGTTTTACAGCCTAACCCATGACTGCTATGGCCAATAGCCCTTCTCCACACCCCCAGATCCCCTCACTAAAATTGCTTCTAATGGCAGAGCTGTCACCACTTATCACAGAGAAGTGGATATTAGTTGGGCAGTTGACATACAAGTTCTGTGACTTGGTTAGCTCAGTTCAGAGTATGTTTGAGGGCTGGCTTCAAGAAAGCATGTGTTTCTTTTTCTTTCTTTCTTTCTTTCTTTTTTTTTTTTTTTTTGAGATGGAGTCTCGCTCTGTCACCGAGGCTGGAGTGCAGTGGCGCAATCTCAGCTCACTGCAAACTCTGCCTCCCGAGTTCACACCATTCTCCTACCTCAGCCTCCCGAGTAGCTGGGACTACAGGCACCTGCCACCACGCCCGGCTAATTTTTTATGTTTTTAGTAGAGACCGGGTTTCACCATGTTAGCCAGAATGGTCTCGATCTCCTGACCTCTTGATCTGCCCGCCTCAGTAGGACTTAAACCTGAAAATGGTGTCCTTGAGTCTTTGTCTATTTTTATCCTGTTATCACAGAAGACCCATCTGGAACTTGCATTCCATTGCTCTCTCCTACTCAAGGCAGAGGCTCCTATGCAAGATCCTGGGACTCCTGTGGCATAGAGGCCAAAGGCCTGGACCCAAAAGTCAGGAGGATTTCTGCCACGAACCCCAAACGCTTGCCCCGTATAAATGGTTGCTCTTGTGCCCATGGCCATGTCCCCCCAGCATTTTTGTGCCTGCTGGGTTCCAGGTACCAGGCCAAGACCTGGTGACCAGAGGATGCCTGTGATCATTGTTGTTTGGAGGCTTTTGATTGTGAGCAACCCAGACTTCTGCTTTGGGGGTATCTTTCCCCAGTCATCACAAAAAGCTCAATTGTTTATTGCCTTGAAGACACATTTTCTCTTTAACAAGCGCTTTCCTTAAGTCTGAGGTAGAGTAGCATAAGTGGGTTTCTTAAAAACCAGAAATGCAGCTGAGAAAGGAATTGGACCATTCTAGGAGGGAAAGAGCAAGGGCTTAATGAGTTAGGTTAAGAAGCACATTCCCAGCTCACCATCTCTCCCTCTCTTACCTCCTTAGCATCTTGGTCTGTGGTTACCCATCCTGGCTGCACCTAAGAGTTGGCCTGAGGAGCTTTCAAACCTACAAAGGCTAGATCTACCTCCAGCCTAGTTCCCATCAGTCAGTCTCCAGGAAGGAGTCTGCCCCTCTATTTTTTTATTTTATTTTATTTTATTTATTTTATTTTATTTTATTTTATTTTATTTATTTATTTATTTTTGAGACAAAGTCTTGTTCTTGTCCCCCAGGCTTGAGTGCAATGGCGCAATCTTGGCTCACTGCAACATCCGCCTCCCGGGTTCAAGCGATTCTCCTGCCTCAGCCTCTCGAGTAGTTGGGATTACAGGCACCTGCCACCACACCCAGCTAATTTTTGTATTTTTAGTAGAGACAGGGTTTCACCATGTTGGCCAGGCTGGTCTTGAACTCCTGACCTCAGGTGATCTGCCCGCCTTGGCCTCCCAAAGTGCTGGGATTACAAGCGTGAGCCACTGTGCCTGGCCCCCTCTATTTTTTAATAAGCTCCCCCAGGCATTCTAATATACCACTGGGCTGACAGCCACTGACCACCCTCTGCCAGACTCATGCCACAGCATCATTTCTTGGCCTAAACTGGGACGTCCAGGCATGTATATGAAGTGTAGCATGGTCATGTCAACTTCCAGAAGCCTTCAGGAGATAGATTCAATGTCATCCCCATTGTGCAGATGAAATAAAACAGAAAATTCATCACATGCTCACAGTCACAGAGCTCTGTAGGTGAGCTAGAATTTCAGTCCAAGCAGTCTGAGGTACCCCCTTTTCTTCCTGCTCTTCCACTATGGCAGTGCTAAAAACAGTCTGGGTTGGCCAGCCTGGCTTTGGTAGGGTGTCATCAAACTGACTGCACCCAGATAAGAATAGCATGACTGAGGGGGGTTGTGTAACTGCCCTTCTCTAGAGAAAAGGATTTGATTCTGTAGCTGTTATAAAATGATTTTGGTTTAAGGTGAAGAGATAGTGAAACTTTTCTTAAACTCTGCTAATACAAAATCACATAAAAGGAGTCAATACCATAGGGTACACAGGGGACCATTTTGAAACAACTTAGATCCTTAAGAAGAATAAAAGATGAAAGTTATAGTGTTTGTGAGCTTGCATTGGCTACATTGGCAATGAATATAACCCCTTTGGATGAAATAGTCTCTGACTAAATAGACTTGAGTTTTTAAGCAGGTAACCCTGTACAAAAGTAAGGAAATGTTCCACCCTGCCACCTCCCAGGGAGGGCCAGATGTGATGCGATGAGTGTGATAGGCAGCAAGGGGAGAAAAAAATGCCTCCTTATGTTGACTGCATGAGCTGCATGACATTTGTAAAAGGAAATTTCAAGAGGAGGGAGACCAGGTGGGTTAGGATAAGAGCTATCTGGAATTTCCTTGTGTTACCAGGAAATATAATACTTACATAAGCTATTAATGGAATGTTTGGAGGTTCAGCATTCATGTTGATATATGTGCACGTATCTCCATTACACTTGATTTTAGAACGCCCTCGGACAACGTGAGTATTTCTCTGGCCTGGGATTATGGAGAGAGGCTTAGGTCAAATGTCAGCTCTCCACTCTGTGGCTGAGTATCCATGGGTAAGTTATGTAACCTTTGAGCCTCCAGCTGTAAAATGGGAATCAACACCACCTCCCTTGCGGAGTTGCTCTGCAGATTCAGTACCATTTGAAAGCACTTGGTACCTTGCCTGGAACATTAATAGGTACTTTCCTTACTTTCCCTCTTGGAATCTCAGTACTGCTCTGTGACCAAGCAGGGGGGACCGTGCTTTAAGGCCCCTCTTTTAAACCTTCTGGCCACAGGGTGAGGAGTCCAAGGGGAAGCCCCCATCCAAACCATTCCCAGCATCCCTAAACTCCCCTAAGATGACTTTGTGTTGGGTTCCAGCCCTTACAGACCTCTCTTCTAGGACCATCCTCCTGGAGGCACAGTGCATTGGCAGCATGCCCCTCTTCCCAAGGATGTAGACACAGCTTGGCCTCCAAGCCTGGGGTGTTCACCTGCCTGTGTACAACCCCCTCAAAGTGCAGGGTGGACCAGGGGTCAGCTGTCTACACATTGACATGCTCTGGCAAGGAGATCCAAGGAGTTAAAAAGCTCACCTGGAACCTATGTTTCAAGTTCTTATGAAGGTACATATGTCAAGATAGAAGAGTAAGATCTATTTTATTTACTAGTTTGTAAGCCCTTGTCCCCTGTCCCACAAATGTTAGAAGCAAGCCTGCTTCTAGCATGCAAAAATGCTTTCATCCGAATTACTTTCCTCTTCATAAAAATAAGAAAATAGTGTAATCAAAATAATTTTCTGCCTTCTCAATAAGTTTACCACCTGATTCAGCAATTTTCTAACACCTTCCTTTGCCTCATTGTAAGCATTCCCAGAGCGTGCTGGTTAGATGACCTTTGAGTCTACACCAGTCCAACTGAATCAGGAGAGGAGCTCCAGAATGTGCATCGGACAGTCATGCCAGAGGCCGTGTGCGATTTTAGGTTAGATCAGTGGTTCTCTGCACTACCTGAATTTCAAAATAACTGCGAAACTTCTAAAAAAATATTACTGCTGGGGTTTTATCCACATAGATCAAATCATCTCTAGGGGTAGGTCCTGGGCACGAGTTTTTTTGTTTGTTTGTTTTGTTTTAATCTTCCCAGTTGCCTCCTCAGTGAGTGAAGGTTGAGAAGCACAGTTGCACCTGTGAGGAACTCAGCCTTCAGAAAGAGCCTGTGCGCCGCCTCTCATCCTCCAGAGAGGCTGTAGGGTGTCCAGACTTTGCAGGCACTGTTGTTCCTCGTTAAGCCTGATGCTGCCACCTAATTAACACTTGTTTATATTAATTAGTTGCCATATGCATTGAAGGGGGGTGGTCCTTTTTGAAGTTCCTAGTTGCTGACTATATAAGATTTGGCCTGAAGTGGGACTTCTGGAAACTCAACCAAGATAACGGCTTCCAGGTTCTTCCAAAAGCTTATCTTCCAGGCATGGACAGGTAATGAAACAACCCCACTGCAGTTTTTTCCGTAACATCTTTCACCCCACAGTATCGATGGGAACAGGACAGTATCGATGGAACAGGAGGGTGTGCACAGGCTTTCCTGGGTTTTTGGTGCTCCTTGTCAGGTGTTAAAACAAAGAGGATCATTGTGTTTCTTGGAACTGGTCTAAACGTCTATGTTTAAGATTAAGATCTAGGGAAATGCATTTCCGTTTGACACCCACTAGTTTCTGATTGTGAAAAGGGTACCAACCTGTGCAATGGCGCCGCGACCCGGCCGCGGACTCCAGCCTCTTCAGTCGGGTACCTTTAATTAGGAGAAATTAAGTGGGGCTGCTACATATTTTGAGAATAAGTAACACTATTTAAGCTTAGGCAGCCTTAACCACTAACTTAACCGCTGAATTCTGGCTGCTACATGTCTCCTAAATAGATCAGCATAATCTTAACTAGGACTTAAAATGCATCATCTTCGTTCCGGAACTCAGAACCTGCAGCCGACGGGAGCCTTTGGAGGCTTAATGACCTTAATTATGGCGAGAAATATCTTCTCCCGGTGGGGAGGGGCGCGGCCGGTGGCGAGGAGGGCACTTTCCCGGGTCGGAGAAGGCCGGTTGGCAGCCCGCCCCGAAAGTCCCGGCCCGCTGGATTGGGGGTTCGGGGGTGGGGGGAAACATAGAGAAGCAGGGCTGGTGGAGGGGAGGAGGGACCCTGCGGGGCGGTGCAGGCGGGATGGGAGTAGGGAGGAGGAGGGCTCCTGGCGCGGGGAGGAGCCTCGGGAGGGGGGATGTTGGCCGCAGGGCCTCGGAGTTCTGAGCTGTGTTTGTGGCTTCAGCGCTTTGATCTCCTGCCAGGGAAACCTGGAAGGTCAGGCCGGGCTGCAGCCAAGCCCCGGAGCGAGGAGCCGACGGGTGGAGCTGGCAGCACTGCGCCACCCACCCTCACCTCCCGACCCCCTAGGCAGTGAAGCCCGCCTGGCCGCCCTGGCCTCTCGTCCCCGATCCTACCCCTGCCCCTCTTTACCTTCTGTGTGTTGGTCTCCTGTAGACCGTAGATTAAGGGGCTCGAAGTCTTGAAAGTAAGCTAGCCAAATACCCTGCAAGTTTGGCTTAGTAAAATCGTGTATGTTGTATATACTTCAAAAGAAACCAGATTTTTTTTAAGCTGTGTGCGTCCCTTTCCTCCACCCTTCTCATCCCCACCCTAGTAGAAATTACCTAAGAGCCGCAGGTGATTTCCCTCTGGTGGTTTGTGAGTGTTAGGGTCTAGTTTGCTTCCCCCCTTCTACCACCACCACCCCCCTTCCTGGCACGAGGATTTTCTCACCGGTTACCCATGTGCTCTGGTGTGTGACCTCATTTCCTATGGAATGAAAAGTTTCTGTCGGAAAACAGGGCCCTTGGTGAGGCAGGCCTTGGGAGCCCCCTTGCCCAGCGAGAATGTCCTGTGTCATGCAGTGACTCATGCTTCAGAGAACAGCAGCTGACCAGAATGTTCAAGAGCCTGGTGCCTGGGTGGTCACTACTAAGTGAAGAACTCGAGGAGGAGGAAAGGAAAAACTGAGGAGTGAGGATTTAAAATCCACTTAGTGGCCTCCAGAGGGAGGGGCATAACAGAACTCAAAGAGCCTGGGCTCTCTGGACTGGGGTAGGACCCGCCAAGAGGGACCTCTAGGCGTCAGGCGTGGCCAGTCCCTAGGACGAACCGGGTGTTCTCCATCGTGTTAACCGCCCCTTTCCCCTCCTTGACCACAGGAGCAGGCCTGGTGGCGGCAACAGAAACAGGGCTGGTTGCTGCCGCCCTGCATTTCAGCTGTGCCGTGTTCCAGGCTCTGGCTTTAGATGGCTGTATCTCTCAAGCCTTCAGACCTATGCTTAGGTCTCTTGTTACCCCAAATTAGGGCACCATGGAGTTGGGGATTTTGAACCTGTGGTAAAATTTGCCACCGGTTCACTCAGAGAACCAAGGCAACAGAGCTTCGCACCAGGTGGGGAAAGCAGCGAAACCTGCACTTTCCTGGGGTTGGGCCCCTGTGTGGTGTGGCCATATTTCTCCACAGGTACAGGATGAACTCCATCAGTCTTTTAGGCTGGAGGAAAGTCAAGGCCCCCTGGTGATAATGGGAGGATGCTGTGAAAATTCACATGCAGCCTGTTCTTGTGGACATGGCCAAGGGTAGTCATCTGGTCAGCTTTCTTTTGGTAAAGGTACTAAGGGAGGCTCCCATTCCTGCAGAATGGAAGAAACAAACACTGCAAGTGGCTGGGCTTGTTTTCAGAGAGCTTTGATATCCAGAGATGAGCACATGCAGGGGCTGGGGCCTGATACAGATCCGCAACAAGGCCAAGCCACTTTTAGTGCCTGGGGTCAAGGTTGGCCAGAGGAGACACGATGCCTGCTTTCAAACTGACAACCAGTAAAAAGGCTGTCAGGAAATGCAACAGCAAAAGATGGCACCAGTAATAAGAAACCGAATCCTGAGAATCTAAAGTACGAAGAATATTATGTTCCAAGAAGATTTGTTAGAGAACAGACCTTTCCCAAAAGTCAAAGGGAGGAGACAGGTGGCCTAGAGTGAGCTGCAATCAGTGCTTTCAGTAGCAGGGCCCTTGGTGTTTGATGCTAACCCCTAGGGCAAAAACTGATCCTTTAGGTTAATCAACAAACATTTCTTGGCCATTTACCCTGTGCCAGGCCTTTTGCCAGGTTCTGGGAATTCAGCAGGAAAGAAGTCTGACACACTGGCTGCCCTTTAGTGAAGGAGGCATTTTAAGTAAACAATGACAGTGTGACGCCATAAGTGCCACAGTGGCAGAGCACAGCATAAGGCCACTGGGCACCGCAGCCTGAGCGAATAATACCTGAGCAGAAAGAGAGAAGCAGTAAAGATGAACCCTGTGTGTGAAGGGGGTAATGTGCTCCTCATGGTTGGTTTCCTCTTACCCCAAATGAGGCCACCATTGAGTTTGGGATTTTGAAGAGAACTAAAAGAAGCTCAGTCTAGGCCGGATGTAGTGGCTCAGGCCTGTAATCCCAGCACTTTGGGAGGCCAAGGAGGGTGGATCACCTGAGGCCAGGAGTTCGAGACCAGCCTGGCCAACATGGCGAAACCCTGTCTCTACTAAAAATAGAAAAAATTAGCCAGGCAGGATGGTGCACACCTGTAATCCCAACTACTCGGGAGGCTGAGGCAGGAGAATCGCTTGAACCCAGGAGATGGAGGCTGCAGTGAGCTAAGATCGTGCCACTGCACTCCAGCATGGGTGACAGAGTGAGACTCCATCTCAAAAAAAAAAGCTCAATCTAGTTCAACTTAGGAGTTTGAGTGTTGTGTTCAGAAGTAATAAGCAGGAGGAGGTCACATCTTGCTCTAAGAGCAGCACAGTCATTGGAGAAGGGTGGTGCAGGTCAGATCCATGATTGAAAATGGTCCCTCTGCTACTGCATGGAGACCGTGTTGGGGAGGGGGCAGGGGCATGCAAGGTGGGCTGGGCTCAGGAGCCCCCAGAGGAGAATGTTGTTGAGGCTCATGTCAGAAATCTGGTGTCCTGGCCAGGGTGGCAGCAGTGGGGATGAAAAAACGATGGAGAATCAGCAAAATTTGGCAAGCCATTGGGCATAGGTGAAAAGGCAAAGGGCTGCAGTTTTGACTTGGCCCCATGGGTGAAGGAATGGGAGAGATGGGGTACCTCCTTGAGGAGAGAGCCCAGGTTGTAGGGAAGTAAGGATTGTATGAAGAGCAGGCCCATGTCAAGACCCAAGGAGCAGAGTCCTAAAGCCTGCTCCATGGAGTTGCTGCAAACAGGCTTTGTGTCCAAAAAAGTTTGGGATGCTGGGTAAAATAGGAGCCTCTCGCATATTAATGATGTATATGTCAGGGATAGCTCTGGAATATGCAGCATTTCTCAAAGGACACTGACCAGGAAAATCATTCCCTTAGATGCACTTTGGGAAAGGCTACTATAGAGATATGAGGCAAGTGAAGCCATGTTCTTAATTTCTTACCCATTTGCCCTTGGAACTAAATGTACATGCTCTTCCTTAGGACTCTCCTGGCCTCTTCAGAGAGGGATCTACCAGCACCATGGGCAGGATGTGTGCTTGGTGAGGACAGGAGTCTGTGACCATGCTTGCTGCCTGCTGCTGTATGAGTCCCCAGGGTCTAGAACACATAGTAACCAGTTAATAACTACCGTAGAACAACTAAATTAATATATGGTTAATGCAAATAGAATTTGACTGTGTTAATTTGAGTATGAACCATGCCCAGGGCCATCTGCTTTGTTAAGCTTTTTTTTTTTTTTTTTTTTTTTTTTTTTTTTTTTTTTAAGACACACGGAGTCTTGCTATATTGGCCAGGCTGGTCTCAAACTCCTGGCCTCAAGTGATCCTCCCACCTCAGCCTCCCAAAGTGCTGGGATTACAGGTGTGAGCCACCATGCCTAGCCATGTTAGGCTTTATGGGGCATACCAGTGTGGTCAGTAAGGTCTACCTCCTGGCTCCTGGGAGTTTCTGTTAATCTCCAAGGGTATGCCTGGCACCCAAGCAAGGCCTTTATGTATAGGACATCGATACCCTTTGACTCAGCAGGACCACTCATGGCTATTTTAAGGACCGTTGCCTCTAGAATATGAGTACAAGGATATGAATACAACACTGTTTATAACAGAGAAAATGTAGAAATCTGCTATATGCCTCTCAGGGAGATGGTCATTAAAGGAGCTCTGAATAACCATACAATGGAATGATATGTGTAGCTGGTAAGAAAAATGAACGTTTTCCCACATCAATGCATATAAATATTGTTGAGTAAATTGTTGAGTTAAGGGGGGAGTAGAGTACAGAACAGTGTATGTCCAATATGTCCAATGTATTTATTTTTAACAGCCGGGGTCTGTGTTGCCCAGGCTGGCCCTCAAGCTCCTGGGCTCAAGCGATCCTCCCTCCTCAGCCTCCCAAGTAGCTGGGATTATAGGTACTCATCCAGCATATTTTTAACTACATTTTGGTGTGTGTGTGTCTGCAACACATATGCATTTTATTCTTGCCAATATATGGGTTTAAAAAACATTGGAGCCAGGCGCGGTGGCTCAAGCCTGTAATCCCAGCATTTTGGGAGGCCGAGACGGGTGGATCACAAGGTCAGGAGATCGAGACCATCCTGGCTAACACGGTGAAACCCCGTCTCTACTAAAAAATACAAAAAACTAGCTGGGCGAGGTGGCAGGCGCCTGTAGTCCTAGCTACTCAGGAGGCTGAGGCAGGAGAATGGCGTAAACCCGGGAGGCGGAGCTTGCAATGAGCGGAGATCCCGCCACTGCACTCCAGCCTGGGCGACAGAGCGAGACTCCGTCTCAAAAAAAAAAAAAAAAAAAATTGGAGGATATAAACCACACCATTATGTTAAAATGCTGGGATATAGGGGGTAACAGATGAGTTATTTTTTGCTTTCAATAGCTGAGTTATTTTAAATTGTTCACCTCATACACATATTACCCTTATAAATAGCAAAAACTCTAAAGATGATCGTATTTTCAGGGAAAATGTATTACAGAAGTAGTAAACAACAGAAGAGAAACCCTAAGATATTAGAGCTCAGAGAGAGGTATCTTACCTGTCCTTTGGCTGAGGAGAAGTACCATTGGTTTTATGGAAAAGGTTGCACAGGAACTTGACCTTGAAGGATTAGTAGTATTCGTATTAATATGATCAGCTCATTATAGTTCACTCTAAAGTGTCTGTCTGCATGTGAAATATCATCTAGAGAGTTACCCTCAAACTGACTTCTTTCTCCCTTCCACCCAGCTCATCAACAGGCCACCTAACCCAGAAATTAAATCTGTTGACAAATTTGCCTGTATTGTCTGTGCCAGTCTAGCTATCTTGTCATTTATACAGGTAAATAAGAGTTGGGTGTGTATATAAGGAGGGACATTAAAATTTGATATGGATTTTATTGAGATTATTCATAATCTTTATATTCTTTGGCACAGGGCCTATGTCCTCTGAAAACTAGTATTATTTATTCAATGTAGTATTAATTATAATTTTAAAAACTGGAACAACCCAAATATCAGAAATACATGTGTAGCATATAAGAAAAAAAATCACAGCCATTTAAAATATTTACAAAGAATTTTTAATAACTTAGAAGCTTATGATAAAAAAGGCAGAAGGCAAAATTGTATTCAGTAGAGGCAAAAAAGTCTGTTTGGGGCTCCCATATGTCTGCAACTTCCTGTAAGAGGTTGAAGACATATCTTCATATTAGCACTAACAGTCCAGCTTCCTTGGTTATCTTATGGTCAGGAATGTGAGACAAATGAGATTTTTAGTCATCTTTTGGGTTATTTTCTATTAAAACTGTATTCTGTCAAAGTTTTCCTGCAATAAAGGGTAGGCACTAGGGATACCACATCCAAGAGCTTGACAGAGGAACAGGTAAACAGGTGAAAGTGGAATCCGTGTCCCAAAGACTCCAGGGAATAGGTATGGGGGTAGGTCCAAGCCCCATACCAAGTCTGGGTTACACACACTGGGGAAAATGCCAGATCCATTCCTGAGTGGAATTCCTGGTAAGTGGCGGGCTCTAGGCTTCACGTTTTCCCACCCACAAAGTGGTGATGGGACAATTCTCATCATAATTGGTACATTTGCACTGGGACATTCTAGACTCACTCTTACTAATAAAAGCACTTCCTTATGAGAAAAGCACATCACATTCAGAGTCAGGGAGCACTTTCTTTTTACCAGTAATAACCTGAGTATGGTACCAGGCAGGCTTGCTTTCATTTATAATAAACATTTATTGAATAACCATAGGAGTGGTAAGTGCCAACCACAGTAGAACCCTGTCTTCTAGAGGCTGGAATTTTGTACTTTGCAAATGTATTTTAAGGGTGCAAGTGTTTGCTCTGTTGCTACTTGTCTCAATGACTACAGACATTGTCTAGTCTTGGGTCCAGCAGCCCTGGGAAGGTAAATAAGGGACCATGGCAACTTTATATTCAGCACTCTGCTTTGGGTTTCCAGTCACCTGCTGGCTGGTGCCAACGTGCCCTGGCCTGAGCAAGGATGGAAGTAGCAAAGGTGATGAAGAATGTGAAGATACCCTTGTGGGTGAGGAAGAGGGAAGGGCACACAGAGGGCAGCAAGACAAGGCCTTTGGCTGCTTCTGGGAGGCCTTGCCAAAACTTCGCACCTGTGTTCTGCGGTCACACCCTTCTCTTAATCTTGCACTCCAGGCTGTGCACAGTTTAGGGATAACGGCCCTCTCCAGCTACAGCCCAGTTTACCAGTGACTTTCATCCAACCATATCCACCAGGCTGCATCCCATCCTTTCTTTGAAAGGGCCCCAGCTTCAGAGTTTTGCACGTTAAGTATGTGACTTAAAGATCCTAAAGATAGGATTTCTGGTGGTCACAAGACTGTGAACTCCTAACTAGGGTCTAGGTTTGTTTTGAAATAATATTCTGGTCTACACTTGAGTAAGTAAAATGGTGAATGATCTATGAGAGTGATTGGTTCAAGGAATATGCCTCATCAATTTTTAAACTGAAAATATGGGCAAGGGACAGAAAATGACCAAGTAATGTTCTGTTTTTGTTTTTCTTTTTAAGACAGGGTCTCGCCCTGTCACCCAGGCTGGAGTGCAGTGACACAATCATGGCTCACTACACCTTCAGCCTCCTGGGCTCAAGCAGTCCACCTCAGCCTCCTGACTAGGTGGGACTACAGGTGAACGCCACCATGCCTGGATAGTTTTTAACTTTTTTGTGGAGACGGTCTTGCTATATTACCCAGGCTAGTCTTGAACTCCTGGCTTCAAGCAATCCTCCTGCCTCAGCCTCCAAAAGTGCTGAGATTATAGGCATGAGCCACTGCACCTGGCCTGTATTTTTTTTAATTTCCTTTCCGAACAATATAATAAAGGTGTCTTCTTCTAAATATGGGTTATTCGTAGCCTATTTTAAATCCTAAGCTGGCTTCTGACAAGCGAATTCCCAGTAGGGTCTTAGCTTGGCTTCTCTCCTGTCCAGTCCTGGTATGTACAGGAAGTGCAAACTTATTTTAATAGTAGTTTACATTAAATGTAATTTTAAAAGTAGATCACCTGTGTGAATGAAGCATTTTCTCAAACAAGATATGTGTCCTTAGATCCCATACATTAGCCTGGTTGTATTGGAAGTCAAGCTGTAAATGGAATTTAAGCACCATATATATATAGAGAGAGAGAGAGAAACAGGTTCAAAACCCTGGGCCCAAGTGATACTCCCGCCTCAGCCTCCCGAGTAGCTGGGATTACAGGCCCATGCAACTGCAACCAGCTGCCTTATTACTGACCTGCCCCCTTCACTGTAAAAACCAGGAAACATATCACCATGTCCAAGATTTTGTGAAAAACGTATTTTATGTCTCTCAAATGGATCATGCTTCATTCGGAACCTCTGAGTCCTTGAGACCTCCACGTTCTGGGCGGAGCAGGGAAGCCTGAACTTTAAGAAGGCCATGTGGCTAAATGGCTTCCCTGAGGCATGTCTCTCCTGGGAAGGCATTCCCTACCCCAGATCCTGCAGCCTTTCATCCCGAGGCCATTAGACTCTCCAGGTGCACCCGCATCAAAGTGCAGGTACCGCACAGCGCTCTCCTGATCTGGACTTATCTGAATTGCACATTCCCCGAGGGTGCTGTTTGATGTGCTTGATTGTGGAATGAAAGCCAAATAAAGGAATGAGAGGGCCTGTTTATTTCCTCATTTTTAGTGCTTTTCCTCAGGGCCCTTCTATGTCTGGAGAAGGAATTTATGAAAAAGCCTGGGATACCACCTAAGCGGAAAACACCAGCATCTACTTACAATTATATTACCTCTGGCATCCATGAGATCCATGAGCTGTTGGCCTCAGGCAAAGTAGTCTGTGTCCCTAAAGAACTCTATGGATAGCCAGTATGGTTGTCCATGGCTCATGCCTGTAATCTCAGCACTTTGGGAGGCTGGAATGGGAGGATCACTTGAGCCCAGGAGCTCAAGACCAACCTGGGCAACACAGTGAGACCTTGTCTCTACAAAAAAAAAAAAATTAGCCTGGCATGGTAGCATGCACCTGCAATCCCAGCTACTCAGGCGGCTGAGGCAGGAGGATCATTCCAACCCAGGAGTTTCAGGCAGCAGTGAGCTGTGATCGCACCACTCCAGCCCAGGTGACAGAGTGAAAGCCCATCTCTGATAGATAGAAAGATAGATAGCTCTATGGTGGAGGAAAGTGACGCCACCCTGGCTTCACACTTTCTCAGCTGTGTCATCAGCTGTGTCATCAGCATCCTCTCTTCCTGGAGGAGGGTGACAGGGCCAGTGCAGTTCTGAGTTGCTCTGATAGCCCACTGCTTCTCAGTTGAGTGGCCAAGGCTGGGAATTTAGAAAGGACCCTAGTCATAATAACATAGGCGGCCTCCCCGCACCCACCCCCCCCCCCCCCCCTTTTTTTTTTTTTCCTGAGACTGGAGTCTTGCTCTGGAGTCGCCCAGGCTGGAGTGCAGTGGCCAGATCTCAGCTCACTGCGAGCTCCGCTTCCCAGGTTTACGCCATTCTCCTGCCTCAGCCTCCCGAGTAGCTGGGACTACAGGCACCCACCACCTTGCCTGGCTAGTTTTTTATATTTTTTTAGTAGAGACGGGGTTTCACCGTGTTAGCCAGGATGGTCTCCATCTCCTGACCTCGTGATCTGCCCGTCTTGGCCTCCCAAAGTGCTGGGATTACAGGCTTGAGCCACCGTGCCCGGCCCCCCCCGCTTTTTTTTTGAGACAGTCTCACTCACTCTCGCCCAGGCTGGAGTGCCGTGGCGTGATCTCTGCAACCTCTGCCTCCCAGGCTCAAGCGATTCTCCTGCCTCAGCCTCCCGGAGTACAAGCACATGCCACCACATCCAGCTGATTTTTTGCATTTTTGGTAGAGACAGGCTTTCACCATGTTGGCCAGGCTGGGCTGGAACTCCTGACCTCAGGTGATCCACCAGCCTCAGCCTCCCAGAGTGCCGGAATTACAGGCATAGGCCACCGTGCCCAGCCATCCCCCACCGCCTTTTTATTTTTAACAGATGGGGAAACTGAGGCTGAGGCTGAAAGCGATTGAGTGACTTGTCCACTGTTAGCAGCATGCCAGTGGCAGAGGCAGGAATAGCTCCCAGCATTCATTCCTGACTCCTAGACTAGCAATCTGGTGATGAAACAGGGTGTGGTGAACAATGCATTGAGACTTTCAATGCATTGAATCTCCATTCAAAAAGAAAGGGTCCCCTGCAAGACAAGGACAGATTGTCCAGGGTGCCAGAACTTCTTGAACTGCCAAGGAACTTGCAGTATACTGAAGATTTTACTGAAGTTGTTTTTGGTACTGTGGTGCTAAATACAAGGAATTGGTTTGTTGTAAAAGCTATAGGGTGAGACTGCCCTCTAGTGGCCCAGTGGAGCCATTGGTCTAGCTGTGTTCTGGGCAATGTGGCTTTCTCGCGCTCCGTCAATGTAGAGTGATTATTCCTATGGAAAGGAATTTCAGTTTTATTCTTTCTCAAGCACTGTGGCCAATATTAACTCTATTGATCTCTAAGCACTAGCCATCATTTGCCCATCTTATAGAAGGCTGGTTTTGCCTTCTATACATACACACATTAGAAGTGTCTTACTTCTCTAACAAGATTCAGGCTCCTAAAAGCCAGGGTATGCATGTATGTATGTATGTATTTTGTGAAGACAGGGTCTTGCGCTGTCACTCAGGCTAGAATGAAGTGGTCCAATCACAACTCAATCTCTACCTCTTGGGCTCAATCAAACCTCCTGCCTCAGCCTCCTGAGTAGCTGAGACTACAGGCATGCCCTGCCACACCGAGCTAATTTTTCTGTTATTTTTTAGATATGGGGTCTTGCTGTGTTGCCTAGACTGGTCTCGAACTCCAGCCAGGCTATATCTTAAGTCCTTTTTTTCCACAGCTTCTACCTTGCTGTCACCTTAGCTGGACATGGAATTAGAAGGTTCTTTGGGATGGAAAGGAGTCCTTCCCCCACCTCCCCCAAAAAGAATCCCATCACTTCTCATTTGTTCCTAAAACATTCTAATCTCATCTCTCTGATCGGTAGTTCCCCAAATGGTTGAATCATCTGAATCCCCCAGAAAGCATACACAACTCAGTTTCCTGGGCCTGACTCCAGCCCTGCTCAATCAGTCTCTGTGGTTTGAGCCAGGAAATCTGCTTTACAAACTTCCCAAGTGGCTTTTGATGTGTAGCCAGGTCTGGCAGCCAACTGCTTCAAAACCCCATTTACAATTATTTTTCACAGCTCCCACCACCGACAGTGTCTCCAGAGGTCTTCAGCTTGTGTCACTTATTAAAATTAACCATTTTGAGACTCATTCAGAAATACTCAATATATTCTTCTAACTGGGTGACATGGGAAGGAGAAAGGAACCACATGAGATGGACCAAAGGCATTTGCTTTGGTTGCCAGTGACTCTGAAACAGGAAATACTGAAATCAGTACCTCTGTACTGACCGGGCAGGTTGTTAATGTGTAGGTCGTTTTCAGTATTTGGGCTGGATAGGAAGACAAAAGTTTGTTAAGTAATCAATTATGTATTTTCCCCTATTATAAGTCATCTGATCTCACAATTACTATACAAGGTAGGTGAAATTGTCCTCTTTAAAAAAAAAAGTTTTTTAATTGACAGATAATAATTGTACATATTCGTGGGGTACATAGTGATAATACATACAAGGTATAGTGATCAGATCAGGGTAATTAGCATATCCATTATCTCAAACATTTATCACTTCTTTGTATTGGGAATATCCTCCTCCTAGCTATTTGAAACTATGTATTATTGTTAACTTTAGTTATCGGTCCCCTTCTTTATAGATGGGAAAATTGAGGGTTAGGAAAGTGAGGTAACGTCCCTGATGTCACATAAGTTGGTAACTGTCAGATTCTGCATTTGATTACAGGCCTGAATGCCAAGGCCAGCTTTGGAAAGGTAAGAGGACCAGAGGGCCAACCTGCTCTTTTTTACTCTGGCAGGCCAAGCGAGCGGTACAGCGGGGAGCTACTGCAGTCATCTTTGATGTGTCTGAAAACCCAGAAGCTATTGACCAGGTAAACTCCTCAGGCCATGCTAACACTGCAGCCTCCCTGAGAAAGGCACTTCCTTTAGTGAGCTTGGCTTGTCCCGGTTATGTCACCCTCATCTCAGGGCATTTGCTCTTGTCTTCTGAAGTTAGATGTCCATGTTTAGGCATAATCCCCAAGGGAGGTGTACTGGGTGAGGTTAAGAGCCAGGGAATTGGGGCACAGGAGGCATTTTCTCTTTTTTCCCCCCGAGACAGTCTTGCTCTGTCGCCAGGCTGGAGTGCACTGACACAATCTCAGTTCACTGCAATCTCCACCTCCCGGGTTAAAACGATTCTCCTGCCTCAGCGTCCCAAGTATCTGGGATTATAGGCATGCGCCACCACGCCTGGCTAATTTTTGTATTTTTAGTAGAGATGGGGTTTCACCATGTTGGCCAGGCTGGAACTCTTGACCTTGTGATCCATCTGCCTCGGCCTCCCAAAGTGCTGGGATTACAGGTGTGAGCCACTGCGCCGGGCGAATGGGGCATTTTCTAAGACCTTTCTGGCCCTTCTGCTTGCCCAGTCCATCCCAAAACAAGCGTTATTCTCAGCCTTGCTCTTTTGGGAACTCTGTAATGTTCCCAAAAGAACATTGGGAAGGCTGTAGTGTTGGAAGAGCTGGAGGATTCCAGACAGGTATTCAATGTTCCTTCCCTCCAGCCTTTCTTTCTACTGCTTCTTAAAGTAAGCACACCTTTTAACCAGAGCCCTCTTTTCTTCCTTAGCTGAACCAGGGCTCGGAAGACCCACTCAAGAGGCCGGTGGTGTATGTGAAGGGTGCAGATGCCATTAAGCTGATGAACATCGTCAACAAGCAGAAAGTGGCTCGAGCAAGGATCCAGCACCGCCCTCCTCGAGTGAGCCTCCACACTGTTTGGCACAGGCTCGGGGCCTTCTCTGCTACTACCTGTCCCTTTATTTCCCTTGGCCTTTCATTCCTATCTCTCTAAAATGCTGGCAACCCCAGGTTCCTGCAGGCTTAGATCACCTACTGGACTCAAGGCCAGGGAGAAATGTTACTCGTGTTCCTTTATAGCGAATTTGAAAAATCCTACCAGAAATAGATACCTTTGTGCTAAGATGTCTCTGGCCTCTTCCACCTGGCATTCCCTCTTGGCAATCTCTCATCCTTTCTTTTCCATCCCATCTCCCTCTGAAAGGCAAACTGAGGAGGATTGAAGGGATGGGGCACCCAGCACCTGCCTTCCCGTGTCTTCCTTCTTCAATCTGACTTAGACACTAGAAAAAAGGCTTGTATTTCCTTCTTCCTGTAAAGTAGATTACCTTATTGAAACTCCCCAAGTTAATTTAAGTCTGGAAAAGTTAGCTTTCAACTGGGATTGAGTTCGATGGCTAATGAATAGCATCTGCATCTCTTAAGTATGTGGAAGAGACACTACTGGCCACTAACTCTTAACTGGCCTCTTCTCCTCAAACCTCAAGCTGAAGAATTCCAGGAACCTTGGGCTGGTGCCCTATATTGGTGTTATTTCCTCCTCACAAATATTGGGACATTCACAATGTAGGATGATGCTTTTCCATGCACAACATAGCCGGATACATGCAGCTTCCACTTTGCAAAGCTCTATTCCCATTGGCCAAATGGAGGTCCCAGATAAGGTGGCTGCGAGGTTTTAGGAGGCAGTGAGGAAAAGGTAAGAACTAAAAGTAGAGGGAGTTTGCTGAACTGACTTGCTGGCTTCTTTTTAAAGGAAAAAAAAAGTGCTTTGGTAAATATGACTCATTGTAGTGGAAGCTGATATTTGTGGAAGCAGCATACAATTTTCTGAGTTGTTGTAAACCATTAATTATATGGTTAGTAATCACTGTTCCCTCAAAACATGACACTTACTCTTTTGTCCTATAAATGTGATTATTTGTGTTTATTTGGAAGGGCCTTTCTTACCAGTTACAGCCAACTTTGCAGTATTCCACGGGGAGCCAGGCTTTACCAAGAATCCCCTTGGCTCTTGGGGGGCCTGGCTGAGATCGCCACAGGCATCCCCCTGGGCCACACCGAAGGCACTACATGGGCCTAGGGAGCACACCATGTACATATGAGCAGAACCCCAGGAGTTTCCTGCAAATTGAGGGGAAACTCATCCCAGTCACCCCATCTTTATCCTGACCAAGCCAAGATAGCCCATGTGCCGATTACCAGGCTGCAGAGAGGCTGTGACTCACTGTGTCTGTGTTCCGTTCCAGCAACCCACTGAATACTTTGACATGGGGATTTTCCTGGCTTTCTTCGTCGTGGTCTCCTTGGTCTGCCTCATCCTTCTTGTCAAAATCAAGCTGAAGCAGCGACGCAGTCAGGTAGGGCCTCTATGTGTAACCCATGAGCAGTAACCCCTGTTGCCCTGACACTGGGGAAAACCAGGACTCTTACCACCTTATTTTTTGATGGTGCAACATGGAGCCTCACAGCTGTGGACTCTGAGCTCCACAGCGTGTTCCCAGCGGCCTAGAAACAGCAAAGATGGAAAAAAAGTAAGAGCAAACTAGGCCAGGCACCATGGCTCACGCCTGCAATCCCAGCACTTTGGGAGGCTGAGGCAGGCAGATCACTTGAGCTCATGAGTTCAAGACCAGCCTGGTCAACATGGCAAAACCCCGTCTCTAGCAAAAATATAAAAATTATCTGAGCATAGTGGCACGTACCTGTAGTCCTAGCTACTTGGGAGACTGAGGTGGGAGGATCACTTGAGCCTGGGGGACAGAGGTTGCAATGAGCTATGATCGCACCACTGCATTCCAGCCTTAGTAACAGAGTAAGACCCTGTCTCAAAAAAAAAAAAAAAAAAAAAAAAGAGAGCGCAAAACTTACAGCCCAGTGCCTTCTCTGTTCTAAAAGGGCTAGTCCTACAAAGGCTGAGCATTGGGAATATCCCCAGCAGGTGTTTCGAAGGAAGTGTTTATTTTATTTTTTTATTTATTTGAGATAAGATCTCACTCTGTCACCCAGGCTGAAGTGCAGTGGCATGATCTCGGCTCACTGCAACCTCCACCTCCCAGGGTCGAGTGAATCTCGTGCCTCAGCCTCCCGAGTAGCTGGAATTACAGGCACCCGGCTAATTTTTGTATTTTTGGTAGAGATGGGGTTTCACCATGTTGGCCAGGCTGGTCTCAAACTCCTAACCTCAGGTGATCCGCCTGCCTTGGCCTCCCAAAATGCTAGGATTACAGGCATGAGCCACCGCGCCTGGCCCAAAGGAAGTGTTTAAATCAATGTTAATAAGTATTATAAACACTCCACAGGTCTAGAATATGTGCTGTGGCAGTCTGAATTTTGAGTGCTTTCTCAGAAGTCTATTCTGGCGTGATTGAGAAGTATTTGCCTGTCCCAGTGCATCAAGTGGCGCCCTAGAGCCTTGGTCCTCAGATAGGATCTGTGGTCCAGCAGCAACAGCAGCACCTGGAAGCCTGATAGAAATGCAGGGTCTCAGGCCCCACTTCAGACCACCTACACAGTATACCAGGCTCTCCGGGTGATGCTTGATGAACAGTAGCTGCTGTAGCACTGCAGCTACCACATCACTTTGTGCTTGTAGGAAGGAGAAACTCAGGGGTGGAGGGTGGTGAGAGGATAAGCAGAGATCTGGACCCGCAAATGTATGGCAGGGTCATGTCTCAGGGGAGAGATGGTGGATCCTGGAAGGCAATCTGTAGAGAAGAGAATCACCAAAGTTCTCATGAAGGTTAAGCGACCAATCCCAACAGGATGATGGCTTGTGTTTTTTGAGCACAGCCTATTTGCCAGGTGCTAAGCACTTACACATTGTCTATTTACTATCACCACCTCTTTCAACAGAAAGAGGAGGAACCCTTGGCATAGAACAGGTTGATAACTGAGGGTCTGGCAGAGTTAGGAGGCAGCAAGTCCAGGTAATTGGAGGAGACCCCTGCCTTCAAATCAGAGAGACCCCTGCTAGTCTTGCCACTTGGGAAAAGCCTAGGGTGATGTCGTGGACGCCCCATGCGTCTGGAGAATATGTGCTATGGCAGTCTGAGTTTTGAGCGACTTCTCAGAAGTGTTCTGGCGTGGTAGAGAATTGTCCGCCTGACCCAGTGAATCGAGTGTCATGTCCCTGGGGTGACTGCCACTGTCATATGTACTGGACCCTCACACAGACCACATTCTGCCATGCAGAATTCCATGAACAGGCTGGCTGTGCAGGCTCTAGAGAAGATGGAAACCAGAAAGTTCAACTCCAAGAGCAAGGGACGCCGGGAGGGGAGCTGTGGGGCCCTGGACACACTCAGCAGCAGCTCCACATCCGACTGTGCCATCTGTCTGGAGAAGTACATTGATGGAGAGGTAATGGCAGAAGCAGACCCATCCTGGGTGGGAAAACATAGACAGGTCAGCAGAGGTGCCCAAGACCTAGAAGGACAGGGCCCTGTGTTCCATCACACACGTCAACTTTTAGAGTCGCTCTTCTGAAAATTCTGAGACTTAACTTGATACTTGACTGGGTGTTTTTACTTACAAAGAGATGGGATTTTATATCCCTCACTTTTTTTTCTTGTAGCTCTTTAAAAATTTTAGGCCTAGTATCATGCCTGTAGTCCTAGCTACTTGGGAGGCTGAGGTGGAAGGATCAGTTGAGGCTAGGAATTCGAGGCTGCAGTGAGCTATTATTACACCACTGCATGCCAGCCTGGGCAACAGAGTGAGACCTTGTCTCTCTCAGAAAGAAAATTTCAGACCTTCAGAAAAGACTAGTACCATAGACGATATATGTTAAGGGCCTAGAATCATCCATGATGTACATTTTGCCACACTTGCTCACCCTCCCTCACTCTCCCTCTTTCTAGACAGATACATACATAAACATATTTGGGGGGTAGAGAGCAAACCACTTGAGAATTACAGACATTTGATGCCCCTTTGCTGAAAATATTCCACTGCTGCAGAGACTGTTGGATGGAAACGAAATTTTTGCAGAATAGAATAGTTAGATTCTTACACAGACTCTGGATTCTAATCCTGGCCTGGGTGGATTCTAGTTTTGTGACCTTGGGCAAGTGATTTTGTTTTCTTGTGACATGGGCCCAACACTGACCAGTATTCCAGGTGATAATGAGGGTTCCATGAGAAGATCCAGGGTAGACCCTTTGTCATTCTGTCAGGCACAGTGTTAGGTATGAGCTGGAATATTGTGCTAGACAGGTCAGAAAATTGAAAGACAAAGTAAAATGAGCAAATCTGGAAGATGCTTAGGCTTAGGAACTCTGAAGGTGGTTCTATCCCAATAACTCCATCTGTCTAGATAGGTTGCTTTTCTTATAAACCATGTACCCCCATGATGAGGTTCAGGGTCCAGTAAAGGAGGGGAGAGCAGAGCTTTGCCCCTTTGCTGCCCCATCTGTCAATCATGAGTCCCAGGCATCTTCCTTTCTACTGTTGCCCATTTGGGATACCCGGGGGTAGGCAGCACCTCAGAGATGCAGAATATCTTGGGGTATACCTGGTCCTCTCTCCATACCCCTAGGCCTCGCATCCTCACTAGCACAAGGCCTTGGCCTTCCCTGGGTGGAGGCATGAGTGTGCTTGCCCTCCTCCAACTACAGGAAAGACGCCTGCCTCTGTGCGTGCCCACTCCCTTAACACTGAGGACTGTGGTGGGGGCTCACTGCTGGCAGTTTCCTTCTCCCTACAACATATGGGTGGGCCCTGCTTCTAGGAAATTGAGCCCTAATTGGAGGTGGGGAGGAGAGCAGGAGGTAGGGAGGGGAGTGGGGAAGGGCACTGGCATGCAGTGCAGCGCTCCTTGGTCTGTGCTGGGCTCTGCAGGAGGACACACTTGCGAGGCTGAAGGCAGACCTGTGTCCCCTCTCTCCCTGCCCAGGAGCTGCGGGTCATCCCCTGTACTCACCGGTTTCACAGGAAGTGCGTGGACCCCTGGCTGCTGCAGCACCACACCTGCCCCCACTGTCGGCACAACATCATAGGTAACTGTCACCTGCCTCAGCCATTGCTGAAGAGTCAAGTTAGAGGACGCTGTCCCTACCAAGTGCCTAGCTAGAGTGTGACACACACCACACGCTTGGGAGTGAGCAGAGCCACTGTGGCACTGCCCTCTGGACTTGGAGGCCTGGCAGCCCTGGGTTTTGGAGGTTGTCTGCACAACCCTTAGGAGAGCCTGGCATTAAGAATCACCCTGAGTTCAAGTTTGGGCTTCACATTAAGCAGCTTCCCGACCTCAGGCAAGACATCTGGCCTCTCCCAGGCCTGAGGCCCCTAATGTCTTTAGTGGCAGTAACAGTAATGGTGGTTGCCCACACCCCGCACCATGGGGTGTTCCTAGGACCATGAGGGACGATGAGTGTGCAGTGGCCAGCTTGTGCTGTTGCTCCTGCATCACTGTGTCATTAAACAGGGATGGAGGGACACTGGCGTCTTTGAGTCCGATTCTTTTCTGCAGACTCCTGTGGTGCCCAGTCAGGCAGAGCAGTGGGGAGTTGGGAGCGGGGCCTTTACAGGAGATGGGCCATTTCACACAGATAGGCAGGTCAACCTCTGCCGCTGCAGCTGAGTTTGGGGGCAGGGTTGTGAGATTGGGCACCTCGGCAGGTGACCAAGCCTGCTGCTTCAGCCTCTGCCCGTTTTAAAAATCCCTCTAGCCCCTGACACCAGTATGCTCAGCCCTGCCTACTCTGTTTCCTCCGCTTGTCCCCAGAACAAAAGGGAAACCCAAGTGCGGTGTGTGTGGAGACCAGCAACCTTTCACGTGGTCGGCAGCAGAGGGTGACCCTGCCGGTGCATTACCCCGGCCGCGTGCACAGGACCAACGCCATCCCAGCCTACCCAACGAGGACAAGCATGGACTCCCACGGCAACCCCGTCACCTTGCTGACCGTGGACCGGAACGGGGAGCAGAGCCTTTATTCCCCGCAGACCCCCGCCTACATCCGCAGCTACCCACCCCTCCACCTGGACCACAGCCTGGCCGCTCACCGCTGCGGCCTGGAGCACCGGGCCTACTCTCCAGCCCACCCCTTCCGCAGGCCCAAGTTGAGCGGCCGCAGCTTCTCCAAGGCAGCTTGCTTCTCCCAGTATGAGACCATGTACCAGCACTACTACTTCCAGGGCCTCAGCTACCCGGAGCAGGAGGGGCAGTCCCCGCCTAGCCTCACGCCCCGGGGCCCGGCCCGTGCCTTTCCTCCCAGCGCCTTTCCTCCCGGCGGCAGTGGCAGCCTGCTCTTCCCGACAGTGGTGCACGTGGCCCCGCCCTCCCACTCCCACCTGGAGAGCGGCAGCACGTCCAGCTTCAGCTGCTATCACGGCCACCGCTCGGTGTGCAGTGGCTACCTGGCCGACTGCCCGGGCAGCGACAGCAGCAGCAGCAGCAGCTCCGGCCAGTGCCATTGTTCCTCCAGTGACTCTGTGGTAGACTGCACTGAGGTCAGCAACCAGGGCGTGTACGGGAGCTGCTCCACCTTCCGCAGCTCCCTCAGCAGCGACTATGACCCCTTCATCTACCGCAGCCGGAGCCCCTGTCGTGCCAGTGAGGCGGGGGGCTCGGGCAGCTCGGGCCGGGGGCCTCCCATGTGCTTCGAGGGCTCCCCTCCCCCCGAGGAGCTCCCGGTGGTGCACAGTCATGGTGCTGGGCGGGGCGAGCCTTGGCCGGGCCCTGCTTCTCCCTCGGGGGATCAGGTGTCCACCTGCAGCCTGGAGATGAACTACAGCAGCAGCTCCTCCCTGGAGCACAGGGGGCCCAATAGCTCTACCTCAGAAGTGGGGCTCGAGGCTTCTCCTGGGGCCGCCCCGGACCTCAGGAGGACCTGGAAGGGGGGCCACGAGGGGCCGTCGTGTGCCTGCTGCTGCGAGCCCCAACCCTCCCCACCCGGACCTAGTGCCGGAGCAGCTGGCAGCAGCACCTTGTTCCTGGGGCCCCACCTTTACGAGGGCTCCGGCCCGGCGGGTGGGGAGCCCCAGTCAGGAAGCTCCCAGGGCCTGTACGGCCTTCACCCTGACCATTTGCCCAGGACAGATGGGGTGAAATACGAGGGCCTGCCCTGCTGCTTCTATGAAGAGAAGCAGGTGGCCCGTGGCGGCGGAGGGGGCAGCGGCTGCTACACTGAGGACTACTCGGTGAGTGTGCAGTACACGCTCACCGAGGAGCCCCCGCCCGGCTGCTACCCCGGGGCCCGGGACCTGAGCCAGCGCATCCCCATCATTCCGGAGGATGTGGACTGTGACCTGGGCCTGCCCTCGGACTGCCAAGGGACCCACAGCCTCGGCTCCTGGGGTGGGACGCGGGGCCCGGACACCCCACGGCCCCATAGGGGCCTGGGAGCAACCCGGGAAGAGGAGCGGGCTCTGTGCTGCCAGGCTAGGGCCCTGCTGCGGCCTGGCTGCCCTCCGGAGGAGGCGGGTGCTGCCAGGGCCAGCTTCCCTAATGCCCTCCAGGACACTCAGGAGTCCAGCGCCACGGCCACTGAGGCTGCAGGTGAGAGCAGGAAATGGCAGTAGGTCAGAGCAGGAGTTTCCGTCAGGGTCGTCTCCTCATCTTCTGTCTTAAGCGTTTTCTGAGTGACTTCTTTTTTGCCCTTAGCTTTAAACACCGTCTGAGACTGAAGACTTCCAAGGGTTACTCCTCAGCCTAGCCCTCCTCCCTTGAAGTTCAGACCCTTTGAGCCCTCTGCTTCCACAATCTCGGCATCTCTCTCCCAAGATGCCTGCAGCCTGTCATGTCCACAGCAGTGCTCTTATTTCCCCCTCTGCCCTGCTTCCCATCCACATGCTCACACCAAAAACCTAGCACCAGCTGAGGGTAGTGGCTCATGCCTGTAATCCCAACACTTTAGGAGGCCGAGGCCGAGGATCACTTGAGGCTGGGGGTTGGAGACCAGCCTGGCCAACATGGCAAAACCATGGAGTCTGTTCATGACTCTCAGGGCTGGGATATTATGTAGGAGGCACTCCGTAAACATTCTCGTTACTCAGTACAAAAATGCTAGCCGGGGGTGGTGGCGGGTGCCTGCAATCCCAGCTGCTCGGGAGGCTGAGGCAGAAGAATGGCTGAACCACCTGGTTGGCAGGGCACAGTGAGCCAAGAGATCAAGCTACTGCACTCCAGCCTGGGCTGACAGAGCAAGACACTGTCTCAAAAAAAAAAAGGCCGAGTGGCGGTGGCTCACGTCTGTAATCCCAGCACTTTGGGAGGCCCGGTGGTAGGATCCTGGAGTCAGGAAATCCCGAGACCACGGTGAAACCCTGTCTCTACTAAAAATACAAAAATTAGCCAGGCAGCGGTAGTGAAGCCCGTAGTCCTTTCGGGAGGCTAGAGGCAGGAGAGTGCGTGAACCGGCCGAAGCTTTGCAGTGAGCCGAGGTCAGCACTGCACTCCAGCCTGGGGACAGTGGGACTCCATCTCAAAAAAAAAAAAAGCCCGGACCCAGTGGCTGGCCGCCTGTAATCCCTGCACTTTGGGAGGGCCAAGGCAGGTGAATCACTTGAATTCAGGAGTTCGAGACCAGCTTGGCCAACATGGTGAAACCCCATCTCTAAAATACAAAAAAAATTAGCTAGGCATAGTGGGCACCTGTAATTCCAGCTACTCGGGAGGCTGAGGCAGGAGAATCGCCTGAACCTGGGAGGTGGAGGTTGCAGTGAGCTGCAATCACACCACTGCACTCCAGTCTAGGTGACAGAGCAAGACTCCATCTCAAAAACAAAAAAAAGCCTAGGACCCATCCCTATGCCCACCCTGCCCCTTGCACTCCAGCCTCCTGGGCTTCTCAACTTGTCTGTGAAGGACCCCAGTTGTTTGTTTTTGCTTCAGTCCATGAAAATGAATTCCCAGAAAACGAAACTTAGCAAAAGACATGTAAGATACCAGTCCAGATATTTTATTATTAGATTGAACAGACATCAGATTGCTACAAGATTTCCAAATATGCTGCCTCAGTAATAAACTGTGGAGTCTAGCACCTCTGAGTAGCACTGCAACAGATCTACCTGCAAAGTACATCCCAAATATATCTACTTCTCTGCACCCTCATTGCTATCCCCTCAGTCCAGCCCCATTTTCCTCTCCAGGACGGAGGCAATAACCTCTGACTGGTCTGCTGTCACTGGTCTTGCTTTCTATTCCGCCTGGAGCCAGAGTGGCCTTTTTTGAAACATAAGTTGACGTCTTTGTGCTGGAAAATCCTTCCATGACTTGCCATTACCTTTAAAATCTTAAAAATGTTGGCCAGGTGTGTCGACTCACGCCTGTAATCCCAGCACTTTGGGAGGCTGAGGCAGGCAGATCACCAGGTCAAGAGATCGAGACCATCCTGGCCAACATGGCGAAACCTCATCTCTAATAAAAATATGAAAATTAGCTGGGCATGGTGGTGGGTGCCTGTAGTTTCAGCTACTCAGGAGACTGAGGCAGGAGAATTGCTTGAACCCGGGACACGGAGGTTGCAGTGAGCCGAGATCGCCCCATTGTGTTTCCACCTGGCAACAGAGCGAGACTCCATCTAAAAAAAAAAAAAAAAAAAGTTAACTTCTGGCCCAGTGCTTTGGAAGGCCAAGGCAGGAGGATCACTTGAGGCCAGGAGTTGGAGATCAGCCTGGGGAACAGAGAATGAACCTATCTCTTTTTTTTTTAATTAGCTTGGCAGGGTGACACATGCCATTAGTCCCAGATACTCAGGAGGCTGAGCCCAAGAGATTGGCTACTCACTTGAGCCCAAGGATTGAGGCTGTAGTCATGATCTCACCACTGCACTTAAACCTAGGCAACACAGCAAGACTCTGTCTCAAAAATTAATAATAATAAATGTTAACATCTCAGTTCTGTGTGATCCAGCCCCTGCCAGCCCATCTGATGAGCTGGTTCACTCTCCTTGCTTGCTGCTTTCACCCTCTGTGGCCCCGTCCCGTTCTCCCCATATGCCAAGCTTACTCCAGCTCCCAGACCTCTCCACTACTTCTGTCCTCCAAATCTTAGATTAAGCGACACTCCAGCCCCCTCTGAGATCACCTGCACACCCTCTGTTCACTTCCTGTTATCCTATTGCTAAATTACTTTCTCTTAAGGTCCATAAGCTCTGTGAGGGGGTCCTCTCTCCTGCTTTTCCCAGGGCCTGACGCACACTGGACACGCAGTTACCATCTCTAATATATTGGGTTTTCATGCTACCTAAGGGCTTCTAGAAAGCTCTTAGTACATCCAAATGAGAGAGGCTGGGTCTCCAGGGGGCACCTGTGCTCTCAGCACAGATGGAGCCCCTCTGGGAACTGGAGCCTGCTTCAGCCCTTTAGCATACACAGGCCTGCCACACGCTGGGGACAGGGCCACCTGAGTCCCTTGCCTGGTCCCATGTGTGGTGCCAGCTCCCTCCCCTGATGATTGTTCTCTCTCTTTCCCAGGACCGAGATCTCGCTCAGCAGACAGCAGCAGCACCGGAGCCTGAGCTCAGGAGGAACTCTTAACCTGGAAATGGGGAACTGTATGGAGACTCCAAACTGACTTCCTTCAAAAAACAAAAACAAAAAAATTTTTTAGCTTTGACAAACACACAAAAGTGGTAATAAAGAGAGCCCTCCTTGTCAACCCAAAATGTGAGCCCCCTGTGGCAAAACCACCCCCTACCCCATTAACAAATCAACAGACAAAATTCTCCGAGTCCTTTGCCTCTTTTGATAACATGTTGTTGTTCTGTTTTGTAAAGTGTGTGTGCTTGGGGTTCTGAGGTGTGGGATTGAGTTCTCTGCTTTTTTTTTTTTTTAAGATATTGTATGTAAATGTAAAAAGTTATTTAAATATATATTTTAAAGAACCCTAACCGCCAACTTTTGCTGAAAAAGAAAAAAAAATCACTGCTGCATTAAATGAACCACATCATGTGTAGATACTGTTGTCTCCCTGGAGGGAGCTCAGGCCTTTGAAAAGCTCAGGGCTTCACCTGCCTTAGAAAATGAACCAGAAACTTGAAGTAAAGCTAGTTGATATGGGTACAGGCTCTGAGTGCAAAGCTGCCTCTTTCTTTCTCGTGGCAAATGCCAATGTATACTATTTCAGGTCTCAGATGCCATGCCCCTCCAGCCCACGCCTTTAGGCAGGTGATGGCAGCAGCTAGGAATAGGGTGTACATGATCTGCAGCCCTGCGGAGCCAGGTCAAGCCGCTGCTACGAAAGCTCCAGGGTGATGGGGACAATTCTGCCCAGTGCCCTCAGTCTGCCCCCTCAGGTCATGGTCCCAAGTGAAACAACAGAGTTCACAGCCCTGGTCTTGGCTGAGGTCCAGGTCATAGTAAGGGCATGTTCTTGGGACCCTCAACCTGAACTCTGACCCTCGGGGCAGGGAAGAGGAGGCTGTCCCCTTTGGTTGTCCTGACTTTGGAGTCCTTTGCAAAAATGTTTTGGGCTCCCTGCCACTGGCTGCAGAAATGGCTCGACGGGGTGTGTGGGGACAGACACCCAGAAGGAATGTACTTTTGTGGCCTTGGTGTCCAACGGGGCTGGGGGAGAGTGCTCCCCACTGACCCAGCGGCACACCGATGTGCAGTGCGCATGCGTCTGTGTGGGGGCAGCCACACCCCTCGGCTGCTGCTTCCTTGGGCTGCCTTTCTAGGGGCATGTGCCTGGACCTACGAGGTCTGCACTGAGCTCCATTTGAATGATACCTTCCCCATCCCGTTTCCCCATGGAAGCACCGCTTCAGGGTTATTCAGTCCTCTGCCTCGTGGCTGAAACTGCTCATCTCGTCTGCAGATGTCTACTATCCTGTCTACCTAATGCACTATTATGTATTGATTCCCCATGAGACAGAGAGAGAGACTATCAGATAGTTTACACCCAAAGGGTAGGTTTTTGTATATTTTTCCAGCCTTTTTTATTAAGGGGAAGGGGAGAGTTTAAAAGCCCAAACCGTTGTGGTTTAAAGGTGTTTCATTTTTAAAAGGGAGAGAGAATCTATTTAAAGCTATTTCAGATCAGGGATTGTCATCCTTTTTGTCCAATGTATTCCTTGTTCTTTAAAAAAATTTTTTTTAGAGGGAACTAATCATATTAGTCCTTGTGTTCACTAACTCTTCTGGTCACTTGTATTTATTCATTCATTCATCAGATATTTGTTGCCATCTGAAAGAACTGGCCCATTGGGTCTGAAAGCTCGCTTGAGAATAGGAAACTTGAGACCTGGCCCCCTATGGGTAGGAGAACAAGGACCACCTGGATTGCCAGGTGATGGTGCTGGCCTTTCTCCAGTCTTGAACGAGAATCTCACTCTATCAGAATGTTTTTCTTAACCTCAGTGTATGATGAGGAAATTTACTTATCTCTAGCTAGGATTTGACATCTATTCCAACATCAAATGATCAAAACATTTGCCATTGAGGCTTCACTGGTGAGATCCGTCCTCCATCCGCGGGTGCAGTCCCTTGAGGGCTTCTCCTCGGACTGTGCCCCGCACACCTGTTACCGAGGGTGTGAGAAGCGCCTAAGCTGGTGACATGTGATCTGGGACGCCTTCATTTCTCGGGCCAGGAGTAGCAGCTGCTAAGGACAACAGCTTGCATTACATGGTTTTAAGGAAGCGGGATCTGACTTTTAATATGAACTGCAAAAAGCAGCTTCTCATTGAGATTTTGTTGTTGTTGTTTGTGGGGGTTTTTTTGTTTTGTTTTGTTTTTAATGCCTTTGAGTGCATATTTTCTTCCTCGTCTGAAACCGAACTCCCAAAGTAGCTTTCTTTAGCCCTGGCTGGAAAACCACCCCTCAATAGCCTTAAGCAATAAATAGATGAGTACGGAATGTGGCTTCCACTGGGCTTATTAAAATAAGTGTGTCTAGTTTTCACTTGAACCAGTGATAACCGCAGATGGCAAAAGAAACCCATTTAATTTTTGTAGCTTACAGGTGGTAGAAACAAAAATGCAATTTTAAAACCTTAAATACCAAATACCAACCATTGTCTTTGTTTGTTTGTTTGTTTGTTTGTTTGTTTTTTGAGACGGAGTTTCGCTCTTGTTGCCCAGGGTAGAGTGCAGTGGCGCAATCTCAGCTTACAGCAACTTCCGCCTCCCGAGTCCAAGTGATTCTTCTGCCTCAGCCTCCCAAGTAGCTGGGATTACAGGCATGCACCACCATGCCCAACTAATTTTGTATTTTTAGTAGAGACGAGGTTTCTCCATGTTGGTCAGGCTAGTCTTGAATTCCCGACCTCAGGTGATCCACCCGCCTCGGCCTCCCAAAGTGCTAGAATTACAGATGTGAGCCACCGCGCTGGTAACACCAACGATTGTCTTTTAAATTTGTGTTCGCCTCTCAGACAGGGAGATTACCAGAACAAAATAACCAATGGTCTTATTTTTTTCACACATAAATCAAAAGAAATGTCCTCTTTAAAGTTTTAAGATTCCACCAATGACAGATACCCTTTTAGGTGGACTCTTGAGTGGTTTGTAGTGGTTTTATAGCCATGGAAACTGGGAGTATCTCATTTTCTACTGAGAACCTCTGCCCCCAATCCCTCTAAGTTGGGGTGTGACAGTTGGGCATGGTTAAGTGACCCAGCCCTGGGTGTAGGACAGCCATGTACGGTGAAGAGTTCTAGAACCAGCTAAACGTGGAAGTTTGGGTATTTACCAACAAGGTACCTCTTTACGGATGCAGCCCCAGTAAGCTGGCTTTAACCTCAGCTCCTTCCCCATCTCCTCCTAAACCCAAGCCCTTTTATAAAATAAAGCCCCATCTGTCCCACTGCTCACATATTTATGTGCTGCTAGTCTCTACTCGAAGTTTGTGCAGGACTAATGCTTTTAAAATGAGGTCTAAAAAAAAATTACTAATCGAGAATATTATTCTTTAAACAGAACTGCCTTTTTCTACTCTTTATGTAAACTCTTTCTATTGTGTTGGTCTAACAAGGCACTATTTTAAAATTTTTAAATTTCTCCCATAGCACTTAAAGAGATTTTGTAAAGACTTTGCTGTAAAGATTTTGTAATAAAATGGTCTAAGGGCTCTTTTTCCAACATTACCATTTTTTAAAAATGTTTTAAAAGCTAGAAAACAACTTATGTATATTCTGTATATGTATAGCAGCACATTTCATTTATGGAAATATGTTCTCAGAATATTTATTTACTAATATATTTATCTTAAGCCATGTCTTATGTTGAGAGTGTGACATTGTTGGAATAATCATTGAAAATGACTAACACAAGACCCTGTAAATACATGATAATTGCACACAGATTTTACATATTTGCAGACCAAAAATGATTTAAAACAAGTTGTAGTCTTCTATGGTTTTGTAACAAATTGTACAAATGACTGTAAAAAAAATACAATTTTATCAAGTATGTGTTATATGTCGTCATTGCTCTGTTCAGTAAAAGTCTACAGATTCAACAAGGGGAAGTTCGCATGGGGCAGTACTTTTAACTTCTACTTGCCCATGGAGGCATTCATACAACTTTCTCTCCTGTTAATATAGAATCCAGGTTACTGGGGGTTTAGGCAGTGTCACAGGAGAGCATCTGTTATAGGGTGTGTGGGTTTATATCCTTGTGAGAATGGTAGGCTTTCTGCTCAGCCCTATGTAGAAGGAGCTAGGGAGAGTGATAGTGATCGAGCCTAGTGGTCCACTTTTTAAAAATCGGGAACCATATGGCCAGCCGTGGGAGCTCATACGTATAATCCCAGCTATTCAGAAGGTTGAGGCAGGAGGATCTCTTGAGGTAGGAGTTGGAGACCAGCCTCAGCAACATAGTGAGACCCCATCTCTCTACTAAGAGAAAAAAAAAGCTATACATGTTGGGGTCCACATGTAGTCTTAGCTACTCAGGAGGCTGAGGCAGGAGGATTGCTTGAGCCCAGGAAGTCGAGACTGCAGTGAGCTATGATCATGCCACTGCACTCCAGCCTGGGCAACAGAGCTGTCTCAAAAGAAAGAAAAGAAAGGGAAAGAAGGAAGGAAATAAGGAACCATAGCCTGAATGTAAAACATCTGCTTTATCTGTCAGGCCTTTTCCTACCTGGAAGACTAACAGACCCTCAAGGCCTTGGAGGAAAAAATACTCCCAGCATCTACCCCTCAAAATGACCTAATCATGAGTGGAAAGGGACCGTTGGTCTTGAGCGAATCTGGTTCCTCTTTGTTTCCCTGAGAGGGTGTCGCTAATTTGTAAAGCACTCAGATGACAGGGAAGGTGCAAAGTTGTGTTTATTTTTCAGATCTCTAGCAGAGAATACCGTAATCCCATGAGTTCCTGTTCCTATTTTTTGCTCTTTAACTTGGGCCATTTATTGAGTACAGGCTCCTCGTGGACACCTGGCCGCTTCCTGCCAGGGAACCGGTCCTTCTGAGCACCTTCAGAGATGGCACCCTGACTGCACAGAGCCTCCCAGAGCTTTTGTTTAATGGCCTTGCCCAACTCCAGGCTGTACCTCTTGGGAGTCCCTGAAGGATTCCACAGCATTGGCTCTACCACAGCGTGGTACAGAGCCTGGTAACCCTCTGTGGGGAGACCGTGGATGGTTAGCGTGTCCTCCGACAACTGCTGTCTCTTTTGGGTTTCAGGAAGCAACACTGGGCCCTTCCAGGCTGCTGTCCCACTGTCTTGGGGTAGTGCTTGGGTGGCAGCCACATGTTCAGCATATCTGTCCTCAAGATCTTGGCGGACTGTTAGTTTTTTCTCCTTTGAACTTTCTTTACTCTAGCCAGGAAGAAAGCAGAGAAGTCAAAGCTAAAACTTGAGAGGGGAGCTCAGAATAATTATCTGGGATTTGTGTCCCAGAGTCTTGGTTACAGCAACAACCAACATTTGTCTAGCATGTTCTAGTTTACTGAATTCCTTTATGTACATACCACTGCGTGTGTTCTCCATAACCCTGTGAGGTCAGCAGGAGACAGCTTTAAAGGCAAAGAAATTGGAATTGGTTTGCCCAAGGCCACACAGCTAGAAGGTTAATAACCACAGCTGTCATCTATTGAATACCACTCAAGATGCTAATTATTTACCCTCTGCCAGGCTCTGTTCAAAAGCCTTTTGCATGTATTGACTTATTTAATCTTCATGAAGCCCTGTGAGGGAAGGGCCATTATCCTCCATTTAATATGATAATATCAAGGCACAAAGAAATTAAGCCCGAGGTCGTCCTCAGTTATAGTCAGAGTTGGGATTTGAATCTTGATGGCCTAGCTCCAGGGTACACTGAGCTCTGCTGGCCACCATGGGGTAACAGACCTGGACTCCAATCAGGCCTTCTTAGGTGAAGTTCTCCATGTGGACGCTCACAATCCAAATCTATAGCCGACCACTGGTGTGTGTGTGTGTGTGTGTGCGCGCACACACACAAGCACACACTACCCATATCCTAGCCTTCCTTCTCACCCTTATTTTTCCTTCATGTCAAGTCTGTGGTTGTGAAAGCCACCTCATCCTTCTCTAGAACTAAGCATAGTATAAATGATATGGTATAAATGATAAATAGCATGACCCCACAATCAGGGGCATTCTTCCACTCTAACATGCTACACCTCCTCCCCACATTCTGTCTTCAACTTTAGGATTTCCTTCACTTGGTATTGATCTTTGTGTTTTGTTTTGTTTTGTTTTGTTTTGTTTTTTTGAGACAGAGTCTTGCTCTGTTGCCCAATCAGGAATGCAGTAGTGCAATCATGGCTCACTGCAGCCTCAACCTCCTGGGCTCAAGTAATCCTCCCTCCTTAACCTCCCAAGTAGCTGGGATCACAGGCATGTGCCATCATGCCTGGCAATTTTTTTTTTTTTTTTAGTAGAGATGAGGTCTCCCTATGTTGCAAAGGCTGGTCTTGAACTCTCTGAGCTCAAGCGATCCTCCCTACTTGGCCTCCCAAAGTGCTGAGATTACAGGCGGTAGCTGCACGCCATATAATCTCAACCGTTAGTGTTCTCTGGCTTTATCTTTTCCCTCCCCTCGCCCGTCACATTTTCCCCACCACTGGTCCTCATCTACCTCTCTAATGCCTCCTGCAGGCCTCCTGTGCCCTGCTGGCCGCTTGCTCTTGGAACTGATGGAGTTTCTTTTCCTGGCCTGCTGGGTGGCTTTCATCACTGAATCGTCCTTGTGCTTTAATCTCTTCGAGAGTTTTGCTTCTCCACACTTGCGTGGTGCTGGGCAGCACTTATTCTTCAGTTGCCGCCTGAGTACAAGCTTAACCAGGGAGAAGGAATTGGCAATTAATGGGTTCCTTACAACTTCCCAAGAGGAAGTGGTAGCTGGTGCTGTGGTGTTAATGTTCTGCTTTGCACACGTTCTGGCCATCCAGATGTTGGTGAGAGCTGGTGAGTCCACATAGCAGTCCTGAAGCCTGGTATTTAATAAGATGGACTGTCGGAGTCCATAGATAGGGATGCTGGGGTCTTGTCTCACATTGATTGGGTGCTAGAATTATAAGAGGGAGAAATGAATTTTAAAAGGACCGTTCTTTAGCAGAGAATAAAAGATCTACTTTGAAGGCAAAATGTTAACATCTTTTTATAGGCCATTCCTTCCACCCAGTTCTTAGAATTTTACTATATGTCCTCTCCTGCTCACTAAAGCCTTTTATACCAAGTAGGGAGGAGATAGTAACTCCACAAGGTTACAGTAATATTCAGGCTCTCAAACAACATAGCATGCTGGGGCAGGAAGTCAGGGGTCAGGGAGGGTTCACAAGGAATTGAAGGCAATTCCTGCCTGCTGGAAAATATGGAAGGCAGGGTCACTCAAGACTTCATATGAGCTGTAGACACTCAACTATGCTGCAACACAGACATGACAGCCAGTAAGTTCTGCCAAACCCTGAATACGCTTTACATTTTCTTTTTTATGGTGTGGGGGGGGTGCGGGTACGGAGTTTAGCTCTTGTTGCCTAGGCTGGAGTGCAATGGTGCAATGTCGGCTCACCGCAACCTCCGCCTCCCGGGTTCAAGTGATTCTCCTGCCTCAGCCTCCCAAGTAGCTGGGATTACAGGTATGCGCCACCACACCCAGCTAATTTTGTATTTTTAGTAGAGACGGGGTTTCTCCATGTTGGTCAGGCTAGTCTCGAACTCACGACCTCAGATGATCCGCCTGCCTCAGCCTCCCAAAGTGCTGGGATTACAAGCGTGATCCACCACGCCCGGCTGAATACACTTTCTAACCAACGGCCAGGTGCCAAGAAGAGCTCATTCACAGGGAAATCAATATCCTCTGGGGACCATAAAAGCAATATGAAAACATTAATGCTGCCGGCCTCCATTTCCTGGGGCCAACTAAGAGCAACAGAACAATTTGGATAGATCAGAATCACATATTTAAAGAGACCTGGCTTTCTTAGAAATGTCATCTATAGAAATAAAATCACCTTACCATATTTCAGTTGCCTTAAATTTTATTTTCGCTAGCTTAGTAGGGGGAAGAAATATATATTTTCTCTTTCCCTTTTCTCGCTCTCTGTTTTTTTTTTTTGTTTGTTTGTTTTGTTTTGTTTTAATATTTCTAGTCACCTGTCTTTCTCTGCCTCAGTCACGTATGGGCAAATTGCTGTTTGTTTAGATTTGGGCTTAATGCCAGCAGCTTTGAGCCATTATCTCTAGTATTTGTGATGTCACTTTGGTTTGTGATGTGGGTGTGGGTGGGTGTTACATCATCAGACTTTATAGTTAAATTATGTGGGAAGAAGTTCTATATGGTTTTGTTTCTAGCCTCAGAAACTTCTGAAGTCCTCATTTCCCCCAAAATGGCTTGGATGAATTTTGAAGATCTTCATGTTCTTATGAAGTATGTTTTGCAGGAAATGTAGTCAAATGTGCAGACCAGATTTGGGGATACAGGTAGTGAGATGCATCCCTACATGTGCAAAAGTGCCCTCCTTCATGTACATAAAGGAGGCACTGTTAAGTTCTCAGAATAGCTGCCAAGGTTAGGGACCAGAAATGAAAGAACACGTTCCTGCAGCCCTGGGCACCTTTCCCTGCGTGTCTCTCCCAGGAAGACTACATGGTTTCTGGAATGTGGTTTTATTTTACATCCCATGGCAAATGCAGTAATTAGAGCTGTTAGCAGTGTCAAGGGCTTGAAACGAGAACAAAGCCGCCTCTTCCTGGGAACTCTTGGGCAATGCCTCACTCCTTATCAGGTGCTCGTCCTGTTGGTGGGTTTGATTTTTTTATTTGTAAAATGCCTCGGGAGCCTCCCTCCTGAGGGGGAGGAGAGTGAAATGATGGAAAAACAGAGTATGAATCTGGCAGGGGCTCCTGGAATCGCATGTGTTGCCTGTTGGAGTTTTTAAGTGTTGTCCCTGGAGTGAATCAAAGCCTGCAGGCGGACTGCACCACAGGCTGTGGTGGAACCACCTCCAGGCCTACGGCAGCTGGACCCACAGACACTTGGGAGGACAATGGTTTCCTTTCAGTAGCGAGCCCTGGCCTCACCTCCTCAGAGCTGGGTCGGTTTTAGAGCAGGGCTTTGGAAAGGGTTTGTCTTTGGGAAGAGTTTGCAAATGTCTGGAGACTGGGCAGGCAAGCAACTTTTCAAAGCTGGTCAATCTTGGAAAAATGGCACGGGGCTCCTGGGCTACCTGGAAATTACCATCTGTCTTTACTCTGCAAAGCAGGGACAGGAGGAAAATGTCAAGCAAAAAAAAAGGCATAATAGGAATAGGTCATCTGTTTCTCTTTTCTTCTTCCCCATCTTGAGTTTGGCTTTCCTGCACCTCATCTTTCCAGACACTCATCTGTTAGATTTACTTTGCTAGGTCTTTTACTCAATGACTCTGCTAGGTCTTTTACTCACTCTGTCCGCAGGCTGGAGTGCAGTGGCGTGATCTCAGCTCACTGCAACCTCCGCGTCCTGGGGTTCAAGCAATTCTCGTCCTCAGCCACCCAAGAAGCTGGGATTACAGGCGCGCACCACCAAGCCCAGCGAATTTCTGTATTTTTAGTAGAGACGAGTTTTCATCATGTTGGCCCAGCTGTTCTCAAACTCCTGGTCTCAAGTGATCCACCCACCTTGGCCTCCCAAAGTGCTGGGATTACAGGCGTGAGCCTGTGCCCAGCCTCAATCTCCTTCTTCCAGCACAGAGCTGTTCACATGGGCAGTACTTGATACATACTCTTCAAGTTCAGTCAAATTCTGCCTTCTTTGCCTTCATTGTAACTCACTTCAATTGACTATGCCACAACAGGTAACCCTCTCAGCCTTCCTTAAAACTAACCCAGGGTACCTTGGTTTAACCTATTTCTCCTATGTCAATAAAACTAGTATTTATTCAATCCTTCCTGAAGGCCAGGCACTGTTCTAGCCACTTTATTAGCATCATGTCATGAAATGCTACCAACAGTCCTATGAATTTGAGTACTATTCCCTGTTTTACAGATAAAGAAACTGAGGCACAAATTGCTCAATTATCATACCCCAAGTAACCAACAAAGGCTGAACCCAACCCAACCAAAGTCTACAATGCCCTGTATAATGCTCTTGGGTTTTTTTTTTTTTTGGTTTTTTTTTTTTGTTTTTTTTTTTAGTTTCACTCTTGTTGCCCAGGCGGCTGGAGTGCAGTGGCACGATCTTGGCTCACTGCAACCTCCACTTCCCGGGTTCAAGGATTCTCCTGCCTCAGCCTCCCAAGTAGCTGGGATTACAGGCACGCACTACCATGCCTGTCTAATTTTTGTATTTTTAGTAGAGATGGGGTTTCACCATGTTGGCCAGGCTAGTCTCAAACTCCTGACCTCGGGTGATCCACCCACCTTGGCCTCCCAAAGTGCTGGGATTACAGGAATGAATCACCACACCCAGCCCTACTGTCCTTGTTCTTAAACGCTCACAGTTATCACCGTGATGCCTGGCCTCGCTGTTAGTCAGCCTATCCATCTACCATACCCAGGCCCAGTTCTAGTCCTGTCCTTGTCATGAGACTTTCTCTAGGCTCATGAGAGAGTCTGCCTGTGTTGGCATCCCAGATCCATCTTTCATTAGGCAAGTGAATTCATACCCGTGAACCTTAATTTCCTCAGCTGTGAAATGGGCCTAGTCATAGTGCCTACCTAAGGATTATTGTGAGGGTGAAGTGGGACAATGCATCTGAAGTACTTGGCATGGCTCCTGGTGTATAGTAAGCACTCAATAAATATTTGCTTTTTTGTATTTTTGTTTTTGTTTTGAGACAGGGTCTTAGTCTGTCACCTAGGCTGGAGTGTAGTGGTGTGATCGTGGTTAATGGGAGTGTCGACCTCCTGGGCTCAAGCAGTCCTCCCACCTTGGCCTCCTAAGTAGCTGGGATCACAGGCTTGTGCCACCATGCCCAGCTAATTTTTTTTTTTTTTGTAGGGATGAGGTCTCCCTATGTTGCTCAGCTTAGTCTGGAACACCTGGGCTCAAGTGATCCTCCCAAAGTGCTGGGACTACAGCTGTGAACCAACACACCCATCCCATGTGAACGTTATTATTTATTTATTTATTTATTTATTTATTTTGAGACAGAGTCTCAATCTGTCACCCAGGCTGGAGTGCAGTGGCACATTTCTCAGCTCACTGCAACCTCTGCCTCCCAGGTTCAAGCAATTCTCCTGCCTCAGCCTCCCAAGTAGCTGGGATTACAGGTGCCCGCCACCACACCCGGCTAATTTTTATATTTTTAGCATAGACAAGGTTTCACCATGTTGGCCAGGCTGGTGTCAAACTCCTGACCTTGTGATCTACCCGCCTTCACCTCCCAAAGTGCTGGGATTTCAAGCGTGAGCCACCGGGGCGCCTGACCATGTGAATGTTATTAATATTATGGTCCATTTACTCATCTGACCGTTTTTTGAGCTCCTGTTACCCATGGTCTAAGTGATGTAACGCAACATTTGATATGATCTTCATCTCAGGTCACTCATGTGCATCAATCTGGTTTATGGCCGGGTGTGGTGGTTCCCACCTATAATCCCAGCACTTTGGGAGGCTCAGGCAGAAGGATCACTTGAATCCAGGAGTTCAAGATGAGCTTGGGCAACAAAGCAAGACCCCATCTCTACAAAAAAGAAAAAGAACAAAGAAAAATAATCTAGTGTATGAGGTCCAGCAATGAGCCTCTTGGAAGTAGGGAATATTTCTGATCTGACTTGGGTATCCGACTTTCATGATTCATCTTTATTATGTATTTGTCACATTGATTGACCTCACGGAAGTGTTGAATGTAGAGGAGCTACATCCCCTGGTTATGGGAGTGGTTCAGAATATTCTATGCTTTGTTACATGGAAAGGGAAGCAGGTAGCTGAAGATAAGATAAGGAAGTGGTTAGTCTTTAGCAGAGATTGTCCCATCAAAAGTTGTTTAGAATTATAAAGTCAGGATAGAATGACTATTTGGTCCGGGGTACTGAAACCATGGCAAGAATTTCCATCATGGGTGCCAGCACTTGATCCGGGGAACTCGGGGTTAAAGCGGTAGGGCTTCCAAGTTGCTGAAAGACCTCTTCCTTAGTTTGATTCTTCCATGAAGGTTTTTTATTCTGCTGACCTCAGTCTCACTAACCTTTATTTTCCACCCATCATTTGGAGCTGTGCTTCCTGACATATCTAAACCACCGCTTCTATTTGCAAACACATCTGTCCTTCTTTGATGTTTAGCCAAACTTTCCTGACAGTATTTTTAGCTCCTATAATCTTCCTTCTTCCTTTTTTTTTTTTTTTTTTTTTTTTTTTGGTCTTTCTTTTACTACTACCTTTCTTCTTTTTAGCTTCTCTTAGCTCTTATTCTCCTTCTGGTGGATCAGCTAATAAAGAAGAAATTGAGTCAATTTCTATTAATTCTTGTCTTCCGCCTCTATGGCCCCGCCCCACCCACGCAATTCTAGTGGAATTTAGTTGCTTTTAATTTCCTCAGATGTTTTTGTTTTAACACCCAAGCAGTAAACTTTCATACCCATGTGGGAACATATCTGAGGTTCATGATGCAGAAGAGAAACACTTTGGATGGGAAAGAATTGGAAAAGATTCCTGAACTATGATGCAAACTCCGAGGACCAATGATTTGGACCACATGTGCTGAATATGCTCCAATCGTGGGCCAAGTATGTGAAATAATGGTGTCCTGTCTGCTTCCCACCAGTTCTCACCTGACTCCCGCAGAGACTCCCGCTTCTTTCTTTCCTTCCTTCCTTCCTTTCTCCTTTTCTTTTCTTTTTTTTGAGATGGAGTCTCGCTGTGCTGCCCAGGCTGGAGTGCAGTGGCACGATCTTGGCTGACTGCAACCTCTGCCTCCTGGGTTCAAGCAATTCTCCTGCCTCAGCCTTCCGAGTAGCTGGAATTACAGGCACTCACCACCACACCCGGCTAATTTTTGTATTTTTAGTAGAGACGGGGTTTCATCATGTTGGCCAGGCTGGTCTTGAACTCCTGACCTCAGGTGATCCACCCGCCTCAGCCTCCCAAAGTGCTGGGATTACAAGCGTGAGCCACCACACCCAGCCAGTGCCTCCTCATTGCTAACCCAAACCCTGCTGTGAGCCTTCAGAGGTGCCCACCTGGATGCCCCACAGACACATCTAACTCATTATGTTCAAGACCAGATTCTTTCTCTTCCTTCACCCCCATCAGAACAAGCAAATGACTGCCTCTCTTGAATTTCCCATCACTAGTTGTCTGAGCCAGAATCCTGGGAGACTCAGTAATGACACAGTGCAGACTCAAGCCTGAGACTGAAGGAAAATCGGGAATACAGATCTTATCTTCATTTAAAGTTGAGATAGTCTGTTCATAATGGATTTTTTTGCATTCATTTAGATGTTAAAAATTATTTTAAAATATTGCATTAAATACTATTTATTAAATATATTATTCGATGTATAAAATATCTATTAAATAATATTTATCTTGATTACCGGATTTTTTATCATGTTTTCTAAAAGTCCTCTTAAACTCTGTGCCTGAGGCACATACCTCACTTGCCTCATTCCAATCCCAGCTCTGTCCACTCAGCATTTGGTGACAGAACCCTATTATTTTATTTTTTATTAATTATTATTATTAATTTTCTTTTCTTTTTTTTGAGACGGACTCTCACATTGTCGCCCAGGCAAGAGTGCAGTGACACAACCTCGGCTCCCTACAACTTCCACCACCAGGGTTCAAGCGATTCTCCTGTGTTAGCCTCCCAAGTAGCTGGGATTACAGGCATGAGCCACCACTCCCAGCTAATTTTTGTATTTTTAGCAGAAATGTGGCTTTGCCATATTGGCCAGGCTGGACTCAAACTCCTGACCTCAGGTGATCTGCCAGCGTCAGACTCCCAAAGCAATGAGATTACAAGCATGAGCCACCGCACCCAGCCTGTTACTATTAATTTTAGAGACAGGCTGGATTGCAGTGGCTCTATCCTCAAACTACTGGATTCAAGAGATCCTCCCACCTCAGCTTCCCAAGGTGCTGGGATTACAAGCGTGAGCCACCACACCTGGCTTAATGACAGAACAAGGAAGCATTAGGTACAGTAGCAAGCACCTGTAGCCCCAGCTACTAAGTCTGAGGCAAGAGGATTGTTGGAGCCCAGGAATTCGAGGCTGTAGTGTGCCATGATTGTGAATTATCACTGCACTCCAACCTGGGCGACATATCAAACCCTGTCTTTTTTTTTTTTTTTTTTTTTTTGAGACAGAGTCTCACTCTTGCCTGGGTTGGAGGACAGTGGCACTATACATGCTCACTACAACTTCTGCCTCTCAGGTTCAAGCGATTCTCCTGACTCAGCATCCCAAGTACCTGAGACTACAGGTGCCTGCCACTACGCCCAGCTAGTTTTTGTATTTTTGTAGAGATAGGGTTTTACTATGTTGATCAGGCTGGGATTACAGGCGCATGCTCCCACACCTGGCTAATTTTTGTATATATATAAAAAATATATATATATATATTTATATATATATTTTTTTGGTACAGATGGGGTTTCACCATGTTGGCCAAGCTGGTCTGGAACTCCTAACCTCAAATGATCCACCTATCTCGGCCTCCCAAAGTGCTGTGATTACAGGTATGAGCCACCACATCTGGTTCCAAGACCCTGTCTTTAAAACAAAAGAGACAAGGAGGTGGCTCAGCCTGGCTTTTTGGCTTTTTTTTTTTTTTTTTTTTTTGAGACGGAGTCTCGGTCTGTCACCTAGGCTAGAGTGCAGTGACGTGATCTCAGCTCACTGCAACCTCTGCCTCCTGGGTTCAAGCGATCCTCTGGCCTCAGCCTCCCAAGTACCTGAGACTACAGGTGCCTGCCAGTACGCCCAGCTAGTTTTTGTATTTCTGTAGAGATGGGGTTTCACTATGTTGATCAGGCTGGTCTTGAACTCCTGACTTTGTGATCCACCTGCCTCGGCCTCCCAAAGTGCTGGGATACAGGTGTGAGCCACCGCACCTGGCCCAGCCTGGTACTTGAGAGGGTAAGACTAGGGTTCCACTGCCTGGGTTCAAAGCTCAGCTCCACCACAATGTCACCTTTGGGCAAGTCATTTAATCTCTCTTTGTACTGGGGTGGGTGTGGGCTGGTAAGAATGCCTCCCTCACAAGGTTACTGGGAGGATTTTGTGAAATGCAACCATGGACGCCCTGCACAGCTTTAGTCGAGTCCGCAGTAAACGTTTGCTATTGCTGTCACTATAATCCGGCCCCCTCCTCCAGGGCTCTCTCCATAAAAAGACTGTCCTTTGAGTGGAAATCATCCCAACTGGAGTTTCAAAGACACTTGAATGACCAAAACTCCAACATCGTAGGTCTCCTGGCTTCTTGACCAATCCTGCTGCCCTCGGAGGAAGAAAGGGGCCTGACTTGCACAGTACAAACAAACGGACACCAACATCTTTCTGGAGGCCCAAGAGCTGCATTCAGCGTCCTCACTCTTTCCATGAAATAAAGCTGCTAAACACCCCAGGCATGTAAAGCACTGAAATGAGTATCCCGGGTTGCTCTCTGCCAGAAGCCAGGACCACATAGTGGAGCAAAAGACCTTGAGCTGTTAAGCGCCATGACCTAGACACGCCGGGCTGTATTTTTAGCCTCTTGTGCACTGTTTCCATCACCTGTGCTGGGCTTTCAGCTGGAAAAGAGAAGGCGGGGGTGGAGAAGGCTAGAGGGATGTTTCTTACCGCAGCCAGTGCCAGGAGGAGCTTGCCAGGATTTCCAAGTCCTGTTGTACAACAGGGCCATTTTCATGGGCGTGCAACAGGTATATTAACATAGGCCCCCTTGCTACCTGCTTGGAAGGGCCTCATACATGCTTTATCTTTTTATCTTCTGCTGTCACTGTCTTGAAATTTTTTTTTTTTTTGAGATGGAGTCTTGCTGTGTGGCATGATTTTGGCTCACTGCAACCTCCACCTCCCAGTTTCAAGCAATTCTCCTGTCTCAGCCTCCTGAGTAGCTGGGATTACAGGCGCCTACCACCACTCCCGGATACAATTTTTTGTATTTTTAGTAGAGATGGGGTTTCACCATGTTGGCCAGGCTGGTCTCAAACTTCTGATCTCAGGTGATCCACCTGCCTTGGCCTCCCTAAATGCTGGGATTATAGGTGTGACCCACGGCGCCTGGCCTGTCTTGAAATTCTTAATAAGTTTGGACAAAGGACATACGTTTTCATTTCTCACTGTGCCATGCCAATTATATGGCTGGTCCTAAGGAGTACACATGACAGAGAGAGCCAACTGGAGGAGGGGCTGCTGCCAGCCCAGGAGGGGTGCCTTCCCACAGCAGGCAGGGCAGACCAAAGCTACTATCACAGGGCATGGCTGCCCAGACTTGGCCAAATAAACCTTGTTTCCAGCCTCCTGGGTGCCCTTCCTATTTTCTTCTCTGAAACCTGAATGAGATGTCGAAAGAACCTTGGAAACTGTAGAGAACTGTGTCCTGCTTTGCTAAAGTCTTTCTCTGGCATCCTGTTTAAAGTAGCCCAAAGGTTAGCTGGGTGTGATGGCGTGCCTCTGTAGTCCCAGCTACCCAGGAGGCTGAGGTGGGAGGATCATTGGAGCCCAAGAATTGGAGGCTGCAGTGATCCATGATCTCATCACTGCACTCCAGTGTGGGCGACAGAGGGAGGCCCTGTCTCCAGAAAAAGAAAAAGAAAAAAAAATCCACAGAGCCTTCAGTTAACATAATTTTCTAGTCTTTGTATTACTTTTTGTTCTCAGGAATTTGCGTGTTTTCAGATTGACTAGAATGTAAGTTCCAAGAGGAAGGTTTGGTCTTGGTGGCTGTGTCCTCAGCCCTCAGCAAGTTCCTCGCTGAATATTTGCTGAACAAAGGAAAGTTCGACTTTATTGTTTGCTTTGGGCTGAGGGCTTCACCTGCATCTTCTCATTTCATTCTCTTCAAAGGCACTGCTGTCTGGGAGGGCACAGAAGTCCCAGAGTAAGGGTTCTCAGGTCCGGTGGAGAAGGTGGGAAGGGCCCAAAATGGTGGAAAAGGGGAAAGCTGGACAAAAATGGGGATCACCGGTGGTAGGAGGTGGGGGGCTCCCCAGGACCGAGGCTGGCTGGGTGAGGGGATGGTGGGTGCCCCTAAGCTCCAATAAGAAGCTCAGAGGGTCCTTGAACTCGGGAGTGACACATGAAAACAATAACTGAACAAGATTCTTCTTGCTACAGCGCTGAGTAGTGTGGGTGGAGAGGGACAGAGATTGAGAGGCCTCGTGGGAGGTAGCTGCGCCCTTCGGGCCCGGACCTGAGAGCAGCCGTGGGTGGAGAAAGGAGTATGGGGGGACGCAGGCTCTGGGAGTGGGCAAGGGGGCGGCGCCCGGGGGTTGAGGGGGCCCAGGGGCGAGTGTACCTACGGCGGGCCTGTCCCGCCCAGCCGCGCTCTGGGTGCGGCGAGTCTGCACACTGGGGCAGATGTTCCCGCCGCCGCGCCGGGCGCAGGTCTGCACTTGCAAGCCCGGGACCAGAGACTTGAAAGCTGCCGGCGCGCCGCCCAGACCTGCCCCGCCGGGCGTCACCGCTGCGCTTTAGGCGGGAGCTGCAGGAAAATCCCCTCTGCCTTGGGGGAGGGCGGGGGAGGAGGACGGCCCACGACCGACCCCGGGCGAGGCAGGGAAAGACCTTGCCGGGGTCGGCGGGGAGGAGGGCAAAGGGCCTACCACACGCGGGCCGAAAGTTTAAGCAAGCCGCGCGCTCTCTGATGCCTAACATCCCAGGCTGTAGGATAAGCAGCACTATCCCATCCATTTCTGGTCGTTGCACTGGGCGTTTTACTTGCTTCTATCTCATCGAATCCTCTGAAGGCCTTTTATTATTCCTATTCTGCAAACGGCTGAGCCTCAGACACATCAGGAAACTTGCCCTAGTTGAAACTGGCTATGTGATAAGATACGGAACCAGGGGGTCAGTATGTGGCTGCAAACTTGGGGTGGAGAAAGGAATTCAACATTTGCTGAGCTCCTACTGTGCGTGCGTAAAAGCTTCCATGCTTTCGTTTTGTTTTGTTTTTTGAGACAGGGTCTTGCTCTGTCACCCAGGCTGGAGTGCAGTGGTGTGAACAAGGCTTGCTGCAACCCCGACCTTCCGGGCTCAAGCGATCCTCCTGCCTCAGTCTCCTGAGTAGCTGGGACCACTGATTTATTTATTTTTTCCTGTAGAGATGGGGTCTTGCTGCTTTGCCCAGGTTGGTCTCGAACTCCGGGGCTCAAGTGATTCTTCCGTCTCGGCCTCCTCCCAAAGTGCTGGGATCCCAGGATTTGTTAGCCACAGCGCCCGGCTCTAGGAGTTCTTATTTAGTGCAACCGCTCTGGGGAGTAGTAGCTATTATCACCTCCATTTAACGGATGAGGAAATTGAGGTAAGAGCTATTTTTCCTTTAAACATGTCCAAGATCTTACAGATGACCAAGTGGGATGTGAACTCTCCAAAGCATTCTTTTTTTAACCATTACGATGAGCTAAGCAAGGGAAAACAGCTTGCAAACTGCTGTTGTAATTATTATCGCTGTAGCTGAGCTCGCGTGTGGGTCACGACCCGAGTGAGGGTGGAGGAGGGGTCACTGGGAGCCCGGCCTATTTCAGCCCGGCCAAACCGCTTGGTAACGTGGAGGCCGGGCCGAGGCCCCGCCCTCACCTACTGATCCCACCCGCGAATGGGACAAACAGAGGGCCCTGAGGGGCGGGCCCAGGTGAGGCGAGGGATGGGCGGGGCCTGATGCGTGAGTGGCAGGAGAGGCACGCGGCCGGGGCGGGGCGTGCGCGCGCGGTAGGCTCCGCCCTCCGGGCCTCTCCGCTGATCCAGGCGGGCCCCAGGCTGCAGGGGCGGTGGCGGCGCTGAGCTGGGCGGGCCTGGGCGGGGCGGCCGGGCAGTCGGGGCGGGGCTACACTCGGGACCCGCGTCCTGCTCCCATGGCCGCCCCCGGCTCCCCGCGCTGCCCCCTTTCCCCCGGGCCGCGCCCCGGGGCCCCGCACTGACGGCCCATGGCGCCGCCCGCCGCCCGCCTCGCCCTGCTCTCCGCCGCGGCGCTCACGCTGGCGGCCCGGCCCGCGCCCAGCCCCGGCCTCGGCCCCGGACCCGGTGAGTGTGAGCGACCCCCGCCGCCCGCCCTGAGCGGAGCACACTCGAGGGGCGACAAGAGCCGGCCGGCCTGAGAGCCCCCTCCCTCCCGCCTCAGGACCTTTCGGGCCCCTTCCCCGGGCCCCTCGGCGACGCCCCTCAGGCTGGGACGGTCCCTCCCTGGGACCCGGGCTCCCCCCAGGCCCGTCATCGACGTCCCCGGACCGGGTACTGTCCCCCGGCTGCAGGACCCGGTGCTCCTCAGCGACGCCCCTCAGCCCAGGACGCCCCCTTCGCCTTGAGACCTCCAAGGCCCTCCGCGACGCCCCCCGGGCTGGGACATCTCCTCTGTCTTGGGATCCGGGACCCGCTGCCCGAGTCCCTCAGCGACCCCAACCAGGCTGGGACGCCCCCTCTCCCCGGTACCTCCTGGGATCCCATCCCAAGTCCCCAGCGACTCCTCCCCGGGCCGGGGCGACCCCTGCTCCCCGGTACCTCCTGGGATCTCGTCCCAAAATCCCCAGCGACTCCCCCCGGGCCAGGACGCCCCCTGCTTCCCGGTACCTCCTGGGATCCCGTCCCCAAGTCCCCAGCGACCCCTCCCGGGCCGGGACGACCCCTGCTCCCCAGTACCTCCTGGGATCCCGCCCCAAGTCCTTCATCGACGCACCTTGCACTGGGACGGCTCCCCTGCTACAAGAGGCTACATCCCTCTCTGCAAGACCCTCAGCGACATCCCTCCCCCGGGCCAAGGTCCCCTCCCTGAGCCTCACTACGACGCCCCCGCGTCCCCCAGTCCTCTCCTCCCTCCTACACCGGTGGAACCCGGCGCCTCCCCGCACAGAGCAGAGCGGAGGCGGGAGGAGCCGGCGCTCAGCCCCTTTTCCCGAGTCCTCGGCTGCACCCGCTTGGCGGACATTGTAACTTCTGCCTCGCGAGGAACGGGATGGACTTGTTCGCCCTGCTAGAGGCAGGTTAGGGTCCTGGGACGACCTTGTACCCAGACGGACGGGACGTGCCCTCTCTCTCCGCTGGGCCGCTTTGAACTTCCGTATGACTTAGGTGATGGCGCAGCAGGGGGAGAGGAAAAAGGAAGCGGTGATGGGAAACTTCTCCCCTACTGAGCTTAGGGTGCTCTTCCTAAGGGTGCAACGCCGAGCTCCGTGTTTCGGTCACCCCACACCTTAGACAGGTCACTCACTCCCCAGGCCAAGGCCAAGGCCAAGGCCAGGTCTTCCCGAGGGGGGGCTCTGGTCCAGGATGAAGCTTGGACTTTGCTTAACTTCCACACGCAACCTTGTAGCCAAATCCTTTCTAAGTTGAAGAGAAGGCAAGAGGGCGTTGCATTTCTCTGCAGGTTGTTTGGATGTTGAGCATAGGACATTTGTGAAAGGGATGGGAAGAGTTTATTACCAGTCTGCAGGAGTAAGAAAACCCGCCTCTGGGTTCACCACCCAAAGTCACAGACTGATATTGGAAAGGATGGGATTTTGCTGGTGTAAGAAAACTCAGAGTTGCTTTGTTTACTTATTGGCTTGGATTAGCGAAAAAGCTAGGACTTGGTATTGTCACTTACTGCGTGACTTTGGGCCATGCCTTCAGCTCTCTGAGCCTCAGTTTCCTCATCTGTAAAGACAGGATAACTTTGCAGAGTGTTGTGAATATTAAATGATATACTGTAGGTAACATACCCGCATATAGGAGGGAGTCAATAAACATATTTTAATAATACTTTTATAGGACCTCACAGTTCATCGAGTGCTAGACACCTCATTTACCCTGGGAGTGCTAAGAGCTTTCTGTCTGATTCATTTCTGTAAAAGGCAAAGCTTGGCTTTAAACTGGTAGAACTGGGGTCTCCAAGTGTTGTAAACCTGAGGCTCAGTGAGTGGTTTCTGAGTGATCACTGCCTTTTATGGGACTTCTACAGTATGATCGCTTCTACTGTTGTGAGGAGTGAGGGACATTCCGAGAGCCAGGATATGTCAACATAACTGTAACCTAGTAACCCCTTAGCTCCACTTTGCTATCTGTGTGGTCAGGATTTAATGTCCCCTACAAAGAGAGAGGTATGGGTGGAAATAGACTGGTTCCCCTTCTGGAAAGGGCAGAGTAGTAGCTCTGAAAAGCATCAAGTGAGCCAACTCTGCTTAAGTTTGTTGGAAGCTATTCTCTTCCCAGATATCTTTGCTTTTTTAAGATCAAATGCAGCAGCTCTTATGAAGTTTGCACCCCAAATTTTGGTGTACTTTTATTTAGGAGTCAGGGGTAAGGGCAAATAATCATTGTGAAATGATTTGTGATAAGTGGCCCAAGTTCCCAATTCACTGAGCCTTGCCAGCTTGGTGTCTTACCGTCCTGGTAACTCAGTGCTTTGCTTTTTTGACTTTTCCTGCCTAGTTGCAGAAGCAGTTTTAGGGAGATACCACATGGTCTTCACCAACACATCCTGTCTAGATCCTACCCACTAGCTTTTAAAATCTTTTCCAATAAAACACACACACACACACATTTTACTCTGAGGATATGCCAAACTTGCCATTTTATATTTTTTGATACTGTAATTTTCTCTAAAATTTTGTGGATGGAAAAAATTATTTCAATATTTGTATTCTGCGCAATTTTGTAATATTTAAATTACTGGTGGTTTGCATTTTTGAATGCTGACTTTATAAAAACAGTTAGCTCATTCCCCATCAATCCTACTTCTAATTACAATGTGTACCCAACCCCAAATGATCTCCCTTCTTTTCATTCTTCCTCTAAGATTCTCTTCCTTCCTTCACAACTCATAAGAAGGAAAATAGAAGGTAATGGAATCTAGACTTTCCTTCAAGGAGGAGTGCAGCTAGGGCCATGCGGTCAATGGGTTCTCTGTAGTGGGTCCCATCTGGAATGTATGGAATTTATGGTCTACTCACTTGGGTGTTTTACTACCTTTAGGGTCTATCAGATGCGCATCAACAGAGCTTCTCCACTCAGGTTATGTTTGCTGTGAATACCTTTTATAAGTTTATAGATTGATGCTCATTCTCCTCTAACTCCTCATCTGGAATTTGCCCCACTAGCCAGTAGTGTGTTTGCCATAAAACCTATGAGTTCAGTTAACAGCTAGAGTTCATACTGTCTACCAATTCTTGGCCCTCTTGGGGACTTCATTAATGCTAATAGAATTATCTGTAAGCAATATGGGGGCTGAAGCAGTGAAGGAGTGAAGGGTGCATACCAGTTACTTGTATGCTCTGAGTATTTTAAGAAACACCATTTCGACGTGGTATCAGAGACCTCTGATATTTTTGTGAAAATATATTTTGGCCCCTAGACAAACTATTTAAATCTTTGAGGCCAGGCGCGGTGGCTTACGCCTGTAATCCCAGCATTTTGGGAGGTCAAGGCAGGTGGATCACCTGAGGTCAGGTGTTCGAGACCAGCCTGGCCAACATAGTGAAACCCCATCTCTACTAAAAATACAAAAAATTAGCCGGGCATGGTGGCGGGCACCTGTAATTCCAGCTACTTGGGAGACTGAGGCAGGAGAATTGCTTGAACCCAGGAGGCGGAGGTTGCAGTGAGTCGAGATCGCACCATTGCACTCCAGCCTGGGCAACAAGAGCAAAACTCTGTTTCAAAATCAATCAATAAATAAAAAATATTTGAGATAGGCAATGAGCCCTTTTATAAATCCTAAAGCAAGAAAGCATTCCTTTTAGGCTCACTACTCATAAACAGAAAGTTGATACACTCAATATAGATATTATTGATATACTCATGGTTTAGCATAGTTAGACCAAAAGCAATAAATTAGTAAGATGAAATACATTGTTTTAAATAGCTTCACAATATACAGATTAGGGATTTTTGGTGATGGGGAGTATACCATCCTTAATTTAGAATTTTTGAGTATGGAAATGTCAACTGATAATCTAGGTCAGGTATGGGCAAACACTTTTTGTAAAGGGAAGGTAGTAAATAATACGAGATTCATGGGACTTATACTATCTCTGTTGCAATTCAACTCTGTAGGGCAAAAGCAGCATAGACAAAAGATAAATGAATGGATGTGACTATGTTTCAGTAAAACTTTATGGACACTGAAATTTGAATTTCCTATAATTTATTTATTTATTTATTTATTTATTTATTTATTTATTTATTTATTTATTTTTAGGGACGGAGTCTCACTCTGTCACCCAAGCTGAAGTGCAGTGGCGCGATCTTGGCTCACACTGCAACCTCTGCCTCCCGGGTTCTAGCAGTTCTCCTGCCTCAGCCTCTCAAGTAGCTGGGATAACAGGCATGCATCACCATGCCTGGCTAGTATTTTATTTTTAGTAGAGATGGAGTTTCACCATGTTGCCCAGGCTGGGAATTTCCTATAATTTTTATGTTAAAAAATACTGTTCATTTGATTTTTCAAAACTAAAATATTTTTAAAATTATAGATTTTTTAAGTCTTAGCTTGTGGGCCATACAGAAGCAGGCAGTGAGCCAGATTTGGGCCACAGGCTGTGCTTTGCCGAGTTCTGTTCAAGGTCCATGTCTTCTGATTTTTTTCAGTGTTCACTGGTCTAGAAAAGGTGACAAGGAGGCTTGATTTTGGTGAACGAATGAAACTTTTACCATTTACTGTTAACTAACTTTAAGATACATATGGGAGAAATGGTTAAAATGGTAAATTTTACGTTATTTTTTAACCACAATTTTTTTAAAAAGATACGTATGGGGAAAAGTTCATGCACATACATTTGGGTCTTTAATAGGACTTTTAGACCAGGCGCAGTGGCTCACGCCTGTAATCCCAGCAGTTTAGACGACCCAGGTGATTGGATCCCTTGAGCCCAGAAGTTTGAGACCAGCCTAGGCAACATAGTGAGACCCCGTCTCTACAAAAAATAGACAAAAATTAGCCAGATGTCGTGTAGTCCTAGCTACTCAGGAGGCTGAGGTGGGAGGATCACTTGAACCTGGGAGGTCAGGGCTGCAGTGAGCTGAGATTGTGCCACTGTACTCCAGTCTGGGCAACAGAGCAAGACCCTGTCTCAAAAAAAAAAAAAACCTTGAAAATGTCCTAAAGAGAAATTCAGCGTGGTTCAGTGTGCACTACATAAATAGTGCCTGCCTTGGAACTGGCCTATGGTTTGTTCAACTGTGCCTGCAGATGTTGCTTAGAACAAACCGTTGAGAGATCTATTTCTCAGAGGAAAGCCCAGGCAGCAGGTGGCACCAGCCCTGACACAGAAAAACAGCCAGGAAAAAAAAAAAAAGAAGAAGAAGAAGACGAAAACAAACTTCTGTCACTTTCCTAAGCAGTTAATTTTTATTTCCAAGGTTCTGTTGTCATATTTAAAGTCGTTTTAAAAAACAACAATGTGCTTAGCATGGCTGATTATTTTGTTTTAATTAAAACATTTCTGAAAAAACAAAATGAAACATTCAAACATACCAAGTTGATTGTGCTTGTACTGTGGAACAGTTAATGCAAAACACTTGAGAGAGGCCGGAAGTTTGGATCTGTAGCTTTTGCCTGAATGTCTGCTGCCTGAATAAGGACAACATAGGAGGAAGTGAATGTGTCCCTTAGAAAACTACCTGTATAGGTTTTGAAGTGAGATCCAGCACCTCCGATGCCACTTGGCAGGTTACTTTCTGGCCGGCTCACTGTGCAGCCTCGTCATTGGTGAGAATGATGATTGACATTCCTTCTATATTCAGTTTGACCTTGAGAATCCAGCTGGAACTCGTAAGTATTAGTCTAGGAGGAGCAGTCTGAGGTCACTCTATTTTTCCTCCCTCTCTTATCTTCATAGTCTTCCTCCCAAGATGGCAGTGCTTCCCTCAACCCTCACCTCACCTTCTGAGACTTTGTCTGGATTCATACTGATGAGGGAAAGGAAAGAGGCCATCGTAGAAAAATGTCACATGGGTGTCCATACACCTCACAAATAACTACTTCACAGAAACGTGACTTCTCCTCTTCTAAGGGAATCCCTTCCCCGCTTTTTAAATTCTCTTTCTAGGTAAATACCTCCCTAGCCTGGGCTTGTACCAGTTTAAAGAGGAATGAATGAATTGGGGTTCTAGGGAGCACCTTGGCAGACAAAATGTTTTAGGCCACCTCACACGCAAGGTTGCCTCTCTCCCTGCATTTACACAACAGGGCCGTCTCAGAGCTACCCCTCTGCTGGGCCCAGCTTCTAGCTTCCCTTGCCACGGATTTAATCGCTGGCAAGTAGCCAAAGCATTAAACTTTTATTGTTCAATTTGCCACAAGGGTGGGGCCCTGCTTCTAGTGGGTTGAGGAGGCTGCAGCCGCTTCCAAACCCAAGTGTCACACCACATTAGCAACTGCAGACTTTGAGGGCTGGATTTCTTTCAGTTTGGTTAGATTCTTGGTTAGAACCAGAACAGTATACTCACACTCAAAATTTTAAAGCTAGGAAATAGTAAAAACAGTGTAGGCAACTTTTAAAGATGATTCAGAGTGCTTGTAGTTATCAGCATGTATGATTGACTTTGCATGGTTTCTTCATACCTTCCAAACAGACATATTAGATGGCCATGCATGTGCCTTAGTGTCCTAAAGTTAGATGAAAACATGGCAACCAAGTAGTTTTCTTCTAGACTAGTAGGGACTGCTAACCAATCCCATCACAGTATGTAAATTACTTGCTGCTGTTCAATCTATAAAAATTCATCTTCAAAGAAAATTATTGGGCTGGTAAAAATATTTTTAATAATGACCACAGAAGCCATATTTGTTTTTCTTTGATGTTCTTCCGAAGACCCTTCTGGTTCTAATCAGATTGTTCCCACATAAAATACAGTGGAAATCTACAATAATAAAATCCCTATTCCTATGTCTATGGGGAAATAAACAGGATGGGGACTGTCCTTTTAAGGGGCTTTCCCCTTCCCTTTCCCCAGACTCAAAGCCTCTATTACTGGTGGGTGTTTTGGCATCAGTTAAGGGCCTTCAATCCTTCCCTCCCTCCATGTTTTGCTCTTTCATTAAAGTGTTTCTGTTGTCTAATTATATCCTTTCAATCAAATTAGAGACTGTAGCATCTGGTGAGGGCTGTAACTGCTGCCATCTGCACCTCGTCTATACAGGCCTTTTCAGCTGAGAATCACTCAACTTCCAAATGGCAGGAAGAGATTTGGAAAAAGTTTAGTTGGAGGGGAGATTAACTTAAAAGGAGTGTCTTCAAAGGCTGGGTGCGATGCCCTGCTTGCTGTGATGTGTGCATGGCCATGCAGAGCTTCACTGGCCTGACTCACCAAAGATTCTTCCCTAGCGCTTCTGGCAGATGAAGGGTTTCTGATTGTCTTAGCTGAAATGACTAGGCCTTCTTTGTTAGGGGCTTGGAGGGACCAGGGGCTGAGCTGAGAAAGTCTCCCTTGAGAACAATCTTTAGTTATATGACCACTGGTTAATGGATGTGACACTTTCTGTTTATTTGACCATTTCTTCTAACTCAGTGATTTCAACTGGAGGAGATTTTGCCCCCTAGGGACATTTTGCAATAGTTGGATTCATTTTTGGCTCTCACAACTAAAGAGGTACTACTGGCATCTAGCAGGTAGAGGCCAGGGATGCTGCTGCTAAACATCCTAGAATGCACAGGAGAGCCCCCACGCCAAAGAGTTATACAGCCCAAAATGTCAGTAGCGCTGAGGTTGAGAAACCCCGTCCCGATTGTATTATCCTTTTGTTCTTCTTTTTATTGTTAGTTGCCTGCTTAGGAACAATTGATTCTGATGAGCATCTTTTTTCACTCTTTTTTTTGTTTGTTTTTTTGTTGTTTTTTTTTTTTTGAGACGGAGTCTTGCTCTGTCGCCCAGGCTGGAGTGCAGTGGCGCGATCTCGGCTCACTGCAAGCTCTGCCTCCCGGGTTCACACCATTCTCCTGGCTCAGCCTCCTGAGTAGCTGGGACTACAGGCGCCCGCCACCAGGCCCGGCTAATTTTTTGTATTTTTAGTAGAGATAGGGTTTCGCCGTGTTAGCCAGGATGGTCTCGATCTCCTGACCTCGTGATCCGCCCGCCTCGGACTCCCAAAGGGCTGGGATTACAGGCGTGAGCCACCGTGCCCGGCCTTTTTTCACTCTTAAGCAAATTCTTCATTATCCGCATCAAACCTCTTTAAGCATTTCTGTTGACAGTGTTTCAGAAACCTTAATGCGGGAAGGGGTCTGTGATTCACTGTATTTTTATTCTCTCTAGAGTACAGTTGTCAGATACATTACAGGACGCCCAATTAAATTTGAATTTCAGATAAACTCCAAAGAATTTTTAATGATAAGTCTGTTTCATGCAATGTTTAGGAATACTTGTCTTAAAAAATTCTTTGGTGTTTATCTGAAATTCAAATTTCACTGAGAATTCTGTTTTTATTTGTCAAATCTGGCAACCCTAATTGAGCTTCATGGAACACTCCATGAAACTTTAAAGCTTTGACAATCAGAATTAATCTGTTGGCCACTATCTGCTCTTATTCTTATTGCTCCAAGTGACCAGAGATGATAGTTCCATCTATTTATAAATCAGTTTTAAACTGAGCCTTTCCTTCTGCCCTAAACTGTCTCCCTGGCCAGAACTTATGAAACCCATCTCTTGAGTCATATTTTTATGTTGGGACCAATTAACAGGTATTTATCAAATTCCTACTGTGTGCCCAGCATCTCTGATTAGGACTTATCCCTCTGCCAATTGACAGAAGGCTACAACTTTGTTGCTTCGGGTTTTACTTTGAAATGTACTCTAGAGATACATGGTCTACCTGGTGTCAGCTTCCCAGTCAGGAGCTCTTGTCTATCCCATATCAGCCGAGGGAAGCCGAAAAGCCCAGAGTCTGGCTTCCATGGGGTATTGGCTGTCCTCCAGGACTCCATTATTGGGGAACTTTCTTGCCATCTGACATTAAAAATAGGTCACAGGCATTACTAACAAAACTTGTCTAGAAGCTGGATTATATCAGTTTATCTCCTTTTCGTCTAATTGAGAACTTCAGACAATACGGAAAAAGTTTGCTCAAGCGAGTGAGGCAAGGCATAGATTTGAGCTGGGTGCCTCCTGCTTAAAGCGAACTAAGAATATAAAATTCATATTTATTATTTTATTTTATTTTATTTTATTTTTTTAGATGGAGTCTCGCTCTGTCACCCAGGCTGGAGTGCAGTGGCACAATCTTGGCTCACTGTAGCCTCTGTCTACTGAGTTCAAGCAATTCTCATGCCTCAGCTTCCCAAGTAACTGCGACTGCAAGTGTGCACCAACACACCTAGCTAATTTTTGTATTTTCAGCAGAGACGGAGTTTCATTATGTTGGCCAGGCTAGTCTCGAACTCCTGGCCTCAAGTGATCCTCCCGCCTTGGCTTCCCAAAATACTGGGATTACAAGGGTGAGCCACTGTACCCAGCCACCATCCATTTCCTTTAAATAGCAGAGTCCCTGGTTTAAATAGCAAATATTTGATTTTCTTGATTTACATAAACTTATACTTGATTTACATAAACTTTTCTAGAACTTCTCATAGGTATTGCTAGGTAAGTCTTGAGGCTGGGCTAGAGGAATACATTGGTGAGGAAACTAATGCACCCTGAATGTATCTGTAGTGGAGCTTTCCCCTAGCCCCTCATTCACCAGCTTCCCTTTTTCAACAGACATTTTGCCAGGCACCTTCTATGTGGTCTGTAGTTGCTGAGGATACAAAGGTGAGTAAGATGCTCACAAGCTCTTGGAAACAGGGCTATGTGCTTCCTGAGCAATTACAGTTCAAGGGAATCAAGTCCTTTAAGAGCTGTGGCAGCAGGTACTGTGTGACTTGTTTCAAAACCCCTGGTTTCTACAGAAGTTAGTGCTACCTATTCTAGACCCTGAGCCTTCAAATAGTTCTCCGTCTTTTGTCTTTTTGTTTTCTTTAGAGCTGGCTTATAATGAGCTGAGGTATTGTCCCTCAGCAAGCTGGACTTACAGCTTTAAAACGTCTCACGTTTCCCGTATCCTTATATGAAAACTTCTTTTTTTGAGACAAGGTCTCGCTCTGTCACCCAGGCGTCATTACAGCTCACTGAAGACTCGACCTCCCAAGGCTCAAGAGAGACCCTTGCCCCAGCCTCCCGAGTAGCTGGGAGGCACCCTAATTTTTAAAAAATATTTTTTGTAGAGACAGCGTTTCACTATGTTGCCAGGCTATGAAAACTTTCTAGTATGAAATTTTATTTCAAGATTCAGGAAGATATTTATGAATAAATATCTAAGGTAGATTTATTTGTACTCACATATTACATTGAGAGATAGATGCTTTACATCACCAACGTATAATAGAATATATTCTATTGGTATTAGAAGTAAAATCCATCAAGGTGCTTTGGTTAATAAATGAAATATTTTTCTTAGAGTTCTGCTGAGTCAGTGACTTTTGACTATTTGAATGAATCCATTCTTTAACTGAGGTTTAATCTCTACATATTATAGACCTGAATGTTGCTAGGTTAATGGACTTTTTTTCCTCAAAAAGTATCTTTTGGGCTTCAATTTGATGGTTGTGATACCAGAAAGGGGTCCTGATCTAGACCCCAAAAGGGGGTTCTTGGATCTTGCATAAGAAAGAATTCAGGGGGCCGGGCGAGGTGGCTCAAGCTTGTAATCCCAGCACTTTGGGAGGCCGAGACGGGCGGATCATGAGGTCCTGGAGTCAGAGACCATCTGGCTAACACAGTGAAACCCCGTCTCTGCAAAATACAAAAACTAGCAGGCGGAGGTGGTAGTATAGTCCAGCTGCTCGGGAGAGGCTGAGGCAGGAGAATGCAAGTGAGCTGAATCCAAAACCCACTGCACTCCAGTGTGACAGCCTTGAGACTCCGTCTCAAAAAAAAAAAAAAAGAAAGGAATTCCGAGGTCCCAGCACAGTGGCTCACGCCTGTAATCCCTACTTTGGGAGGGAGGTAGGATCACCTGAGGTCAGGAGTTTGAGACCAGCCTGGTGAACGTGGTGAAACCCTGTCCCCACTAAAAATTCAAAAATTAGCCAAGCATGGTGATGGGCGCCTGTAATCCCAGCTACTAGGGAGGCTGAGGCAGGAGAATCGCTTGAACCCGGGAGGCGGAGGTTGCAGTGAGCCGAGATTGCGCCACTACACTCCAGCTTGGGCCACAGAGTGAGACTCATCTCAAAAAAAAAAAGAAAGAATTCAGGGCAAGTCCACAGAGTAAAGTAAAAGCTAGTTTATTAGAGAAGTAAATAAACAAAAGAATGGCTACTCCATAGGCAGAGCAGCCCCGAGGGTAGCTAGTTGGCTATTTTTATGGTTATTTCTTAACCATATGCTAAACAAGGGGTGGATTATTCATGAGATTTACGGGAAAGGGGTGAGGAGTTGCCGGAACTGAGGGTTCCTTTCTTTTAGATCATATAGGGTAACTTCTGGATGTTGCTGTGGTATTTGTAAACTGTCATGGTGCTTGTAGGGGTGACTTTTGGTTTGCTAATATATTATAATTAGTGTGTAATGAGCAGTAGGATGACCAGAGATCACTTTCGTCGCCATCTTGGTTTTGGGGGGTTTTGACTGGCTTCTTTACCACATCCTGTTTTATCAGCGGAGTCTTCGTGACCTGTGTCTTGTGCTGACCTATCTCATCCTGTGACTAAGAATGCCTAAATTGGGGATGTAGCCCAGCAGGTTCCAGCCTCATTTTACCCATCTGCTGTTCAAGATGGAGTGGCTCTGACTCAAATGCCCCTATTATATGGGTTTATAATATGGTAAATGATAAATAAAAATTCCTCAACACTAATGCATATTCATGATGACTATTCCTGGCAGAAACACACATGCTCACAGTGACAAGCATGGCATGTTTTCCAGGGGACCCTGCCTGGGTAGGAGTGGAGCATATTCAAGATGAGAGCCAGATGGGAAAAGAGTGGTACCCAAGCCACTGCATTCTGGACTTTCTCTGCCTTGATAGTTATTTGTTTTTTGAATTTTTATTTAACAAATAAGGCCCCCTCTCTGAAGCATTTTCATGGTTCTTCTGAATTCAAACATCTGGTCTTATGCTTGCTCTGTAAGTTCAATTTTTCTTGGAATGGTCTTTTAAGTAATTAAATATTTCATCTCTTAGTAGAGATAAATAAGTTGGAGATTCAAATAGAAGAACTCACGTCCCCTTCCAAAAGTATAAATTCTTTTTTTTTTTTTTTTTTTTTTTTGAGAAGGAGTCTCGCTCTGTCGCCCAGGCTGGAGTGCAGTGGCCAGATCTCAGCTCACTGCAAGCTCTGCCTCCCAGGCTTACGCCATTCTCCTGCCTCAGCCTCCCGAGTAGCTGGGACTACAGGCGCCCACCTCGCCCAGCTAGTTTTTTGTATTTTTTTTTAGTAGAGACGGGGTTTCACCGTGTTAGCCAGGATGGTCTCGATCTCCTGACCTCGTGATCCGCCCGTCTCGGCCTCCCAAAGTGCTGGGATTACAGGCTTGAGCCACCGCGCCTGGCCCAAAAGTATAAATTCTTTAGTTAAAGTATCTTTGAGAGGCATAGCCTTTCCTTCCGTGCTGTTTTTAAGGGCACCGTCTCCTTAAACGGAAAAGATCTAAAAGGTATTTTAATGAAAAAGCAACTAATACGTAAAACATTGCAGTGATTTTTGTTGTGGTAATTCCACTTTGGGCAAAAGGGCAGCTTGTTCTATGGTCATTTGGCACTGTTAATACATAATCCAAGAACATGATATATGAATATCGATTTTAGATGGCTAACTTTATGGCTGAATTTATTTATAGTTCTTGAAAAAAGGCTAAGGTAGATTAATTTCAAAATAACATGTTGGTAACTATTTTCAAGATGTCCTTTGAAAAATTTTTTATTTTTTATTTGTTCAGGACGCAAATAGAGAAGAGAGTGCAAGGAAGTCCCATGTATCTGTCTCCCGACTCCCACAATTATTAACCATGGCTAATGTTATTTCATCTATACCCTCTTCATTCCCCTTACTACATTACTTTGTAACCAATTTCAGATAGGTCACCTCATCTGTAAACATTTTAGTATGTATCTCTAAATGCTAAGGATTCCCTTCAAAAACATAGTAATAGTACTGTTATTACACCTGGAAAAAAGAATAATTCCTTAATGCCATCAAATATCCAGTCAATGCTCAAATTTTCCTGGTTGTCTTATTAGCATTTTTGACACTTCAGTCAAGATCTAAACAAGGTGTATTTAGATAATGTGAGTCCTAAATCTCTGTTAACGCTTAGATTTCCCCTTTTTTTATTTTCTTGCAATTTACTTGCTGAAGATGTAGTTTAAGCAAGAAGAATGCCTAAGTAGGCCGGGCACAATAGCTCTTGCCTGTAATCCTAGCACTTTGGGAGGCAGAGGCAAGTGGAGAGCTTGAGCCCAGGAGTTCGAGATTGGCCTAGACAATGTAGACCCCATATCTACAAAAAATTAAAAAATTAGCCAGGTGTGGTGACACATGCCTATAGTCGCAACTATGTGGGAGGCTGAGATGGGAGGATCACTTGAGCCCGGGAGGTAGAGGCTGCAGTGAGCCATGATTGCTCCACTGCACTCCAGCCTGTGTGACAGAGCAACACCCTGACTTTAAAAAAAAGAAAAAAAAGGGCCTAAGTGCCTCTCAGAGGGAAGGCCCACATGGGAGGTGAGGTTTGTTTGTTTTTTTTAAACTATAGAATTCTTACTTCCATTAGAGAAATATAGAATTAGAGAATTTTAAGCCTGGAAGAGATTTTTAGCCATGAGTCCTTTCCAGTCATATCACCCCAGACTTTTGAACCTGAGTTTCATTTTGTTAGATCTTGAACTTGAAATTGTAGACATTTACAGTGAAGGGACGTTGAGATAATGTGGCTCAACCCTCCTAATTTCACAAATGAGGAAACCAAGGAAGAAACTGAGGCCGAATGACATCTGGGTGGTTTGTTCAAACCACAGTGTTAGCTGCTTCTCTGATATCATTTCCCCTTTATTGCACTGATTCTCCATATGTACTATGTATGTACAGGATTGTTGTTTTTTCCCTAAACTGTCCTCTCTCTATTCTAGATCTGATGACATTCCTCTGTGTAATTGTAGAAATCACTGCTCTTGGAGAGCCATGTTTGAAGATAGGAGTGTGTCCTATCATAGCCTCAGTGGTGTTGGGTTGGAAAAGGCTGGGAATCCCTGCCTTCCCAGGGCCACAGGCCCCTTTACTACAGGGTTTCACATAACTGAAAGCAGCTTTCCCGTAGTGCTTTTGAGTGTCTGAGGGCAAAGGGTAGTCTGCCCAGGAGCTTTGAAGTGGTGCAACTTCCCACTGGGCACCAGTCTGTATTTGAAACCCAACAGGGCAATAGGTGTGCTATGTGAATATTTGACAACACTGTCATTTTGCCCTCTCTCTATATATATGCTTTTTGAGATAGGGTCTCACTCCATCACCCAGGCTAGAGTGCAGTGACATGACCATGGCTCACTGCAGCTTTGACTTCCTGGGCTCCACCTCAGCCTCCCAAATAACTAGGATTATAAGCACATACCACCACACCCAGCACATTTTGAATTTTAATTTTAATTTTGTAGAGATGGGATCTCCCTACGTTGCCCAGGTTGGTCTTGAACTCCTGGGCTCAAGTGATCCTCTTGCCTTTGCCTCCCAAAGTTCTGGGATTACAGGCATGAGCCATACCCTCTAAACATTTAAAAAAAAAAAAAAAAAAAAGGACCGGGCGCGGTGGCTCAAGCCTGTAATCCCAGCACTTTGGGAGGCCGAGACGGGCGGATCACGAGGTCAGGAGATCGAGACCATCCTGGCTGACACGGTGAAACCCCGTCTCTACTAAAAAATACAAAAAACTAGCCGGGCGAGGTGGTGGGCGCCTGTGGTCCCAGCTACTCGGGAGGCTGAGGCAGGAGAATGGCGTGAACCCGGGAGGCGGAGCTTGCAGTGAGCTGAGATCCGGCCACTGCACTCCAGCCTGGGCGGCAGAGCGAGACTCCGTCTCAAAAAAAAAAAAAAAAAAAAAAAAAAAGCATTTACACCTAAACCTTAGATTTCTATAATCTATCCACCTACCAAGCTTCATAGACATTTTTTAAAGAGCAAAGGATATTCTCATTGAAATATGTTCTCTGCCGTCTTGCTTTAAGATGCTGTTTTAATGTGAATTGATTGATGTTGATTTCAAGCCAGGTTGAAACCAGACAGATTCTTCCAACATAAGATCAGTAGAAGTGCTAAGTGGTCCCACAGAGAACGGAGACTTAACTTTGGTGGATTAAAAAAAAAAACATGACTCTCACAAGCATCATATATAAAGATCTAGCTAGTAATTCTACCAGAAAACCAGGAATATTCTAGATTCAATATGATAAAAATGTTGTATTTCTCAATAGTGTGTTTTTGGACAAATTAAGAATTACCTACTTATAGAGCTTTACAGAGAGCAAATTCTTCAGCTTTATTAAATCTTACCAAAGATTAGGATGTCTTTTAGATTAACTACTGGATTAACTACTCTTTTCCTACCACTACCTTATACATGTCAAGTTGTTTTTTTTTTTTTTAATGGAGTTTCAGTCTTGTTGCCCAGGCTGGAGTTCAATGGTGCGATCTTGGCTCATTGCAACCTCCACCTCCCGGGTTTAAGTGATTCTCCTGCCTCAGCCTCCGGAGTAGCTGGGATTACAGGCATGCGCCACCATGCCTGGCTAATTTTGTATTTTTAGTAGAGATTGGGTTTCTCCATATTGATCAGGCTGGTCTTGAACTCCCGACCTCAGGTGATCTGCACACCTCGCCCTCCCAAAGTGCTGGGATTACAGGTGTGAGCCACCGCGCCCGGCCAAGTTTTAATTATTTTAAAAGAATACCTTGTTATAGTTTAAACATGAACTTTACAACTACAGAGCAGGTATTATACAATCTGGCAGAGTTTTTCCTGGGACTCTATTAACTTGTGTCTTCCTCACTTATGATTAGTATAAATACTGAATTATGTGATTTTAGTAGCATAAATAAATGAAGATGTGTTTCATCATATTTACAGCTGAAATTTTGATTAAGAAAAACCTGGCCGGACGCGGTGGCTCAAGCCTGTAATCCCAGCACTTTGGGAGGCCGAGACAGGCGGATCACGAGGTCAGGAGATCGAGACCATCCTGGCTAACACAGTGAAACCCCGTCTCTACTAAAAAATACAAAAAACTAGCCGGGCGAGGTGGCGGGCGCCTGTAGTCCCAGCTACTTGGGAGGCTGAGGCAGGAGAATGGCATAAACCCAGGAGGCGGAACTTGCAGTGAGCTGAGATTCAGTCACTGCACTCCAGCCTGGGTGATAGAGCGAGACTCCGTCTCAAAAGAAAAAAAAGAAAAAGAAAAACCTATTTGCTTCTCTGTATCTTTTTCCCTTACTGCTTATCCATTGAACGCTAGGATTCAACACAGGATTCAAACCATATATATGTTCCATTTTGATTTAGCCTAACTTTAAACAGAATTGTAGTAGGATGATGTGCCCACATACTCATGTTATCTTGCCTTTTATAGCTAATTATTTTATGGACCAGAATAATGTGCCCCCCCAACACACACACACATTTTGAGATGGGGTTCTCACTCTGTCACCCAGGGTATAGTGCCGTGACGTGATCTTGGCTCACTGCATCCTCTGCCTCCCAGGGTCAAACGATCCTCCTACCTCAGCTTCCTGAGTAGCTGTGACCACAAGCCCACACCACCATGCTTGGCTAATTTTTTATATTTTTGATAGAGACAGGGTTTCGCCATGTTGCCCAGGCTGGTCTCGAACTCCTGATATCAAGTGATCTGCACGCCTCAGCCTCCCAAAGTGCTGGGATTACAGGTGTAAGCCACCGTGCCTAGCCTCAGAATAACCTAAATTATCATGATGCTTATAATATTTCTAAGCTTAAATAAAGCTTGATTATTTTTATACCTTTATGATTATACAATAATAATTTTTGGATACCTACTATGTACCAGGTACTTTACTTGCACACTTTCCAATTCTTCCAACTGCCCTGAGCTGTAGATAATCAAATCCCTCAATTTGCAAGTCAAGAAACTGAGGCTCAAAGAGGTTAGGCAAGTGCTTGTAGCTTGTAAACTGAAAAGCTGAGGTCTGGTTCTAGAGCCCCTAACATACACTTTCCATACTGTACCACATTGTTGCTAGAAGTTGTGTGATAAAGAAAACAAAAATTACTGAAAACATTTTCCTAGCTTTTCTCCTACCCCACAGGCTGTACTTTCTTGGTCATCATTGCAAAGTGTGATATGTTGGAGGCCCCCGGGCTCAGCCCCAGATGCTGGGGCTGATACACACAGAATCCTATTCCCTCTACACGTAAGTGCTGGGGACCATATCTCTAGCTTTAGCCTCAGCCTTTTTCCTGAACTCCAGACTCATGTAGCCATTTGCTTATTCTACATCTCCATTCAGTTTTCCGAAGATGTCAAACTTAACCTACCCAAAACCAAATTCTTGATTCTACCCCAAAAATACTGTGACATTCCTGAGCCCTCCCTATTACAGTAAATGGTATCACTACTCACCTGGTTGCTCAGGCCCTCTTGCTTTCACTCATTCTCTTTTCACTGAATACATAAATAAACAGTTGGCTCAGTGTGTGTGTGTGTGTGTGTGTGTGTGTGTGTGTGTGTTTCATGTTGGTGTAAGCCACTCCTTGCTTATTTAGCCAAAGCTTACATCAGTTTCATAGCAGTAGAAAATAAGGGAGACTGGGAGCTACATGATAGAACTTATGAACACAAAGAAGGAAACAACAGACACTGGGGTCTACTTGAGGGTGGAGGGAGGGAGGAGGGAAAGCAGCAGGAAAGAGAACTGTTGGGTACCTGGGTGATGAAATAATCTGTACAACAAATCCCTGTGACATGAATTTACCTATGCAAGAAACCTTCACATGTACGCCTGAACCCAAAATAAAAGTTAAACAAATTTAACATAATCATGATAGAAAACAGTATGGAAGTTCCTCAAATGATTCAAAATAGAATGACCATATTCCAGCAATCTCAGTTCTAGGTATATAGTCAAAGGAAATAAAATCACTGTTTTGAAGAAAAAAAAAAAAAAGGGAGGTAGGGTCATATTTACCTAATATATACCCTAGTACTCTGATGAAATCAGGATGCACTAGATGACTTTAAATGCAGAGCTTTCAAGTTTGTTTTCCTTGCTTTTCTCCATCATTTATATGTACTGGGCAAGTCTGGTCAAAAAATAACCACAGAATCTGATACATTGCCTCAGTTTCACCAGTGTAACTGAGAATAAGATTGGGTCTGAGAGGAACAGACCCAAGCAAAGAAGCCTGCACTTTCCCGTTTCCACTCTCAGATCCATCTCGTTTCCATGAGGACTGCCGGGTGCGTGGATTTTATTTATTTATTTATTGAGACTGAGTTTCACTCTTGTTGCCCCGGCTGGAGTGCAATGGTGCGATCTCAGCTCACCACAACCTCCACCTCCTGGGTTCAAGCGATTCTCCTGCCTCAGCCTCCCAAGTAGCTGGGATTACAGGCATGCACCACCACCCCCAGCTAATTTTGTATTTTTAGTAGAGACGGCGTTTCTCCATGTTGGCCAGGCTGATCTCGAACTCCCGACCTCAGGTGATCCACCTGCCTCAGCCTCCCAAAGTGCTGGGATTACAGGCTTGAGCCACTGTGCCCAGCCATGGATTCTTTTTATTACACATTCTGCCATATTCTTTTGTATTACAAACCAAGTCATCTGAGTCTCAGGAACCCCACCTGTCCTGCAGGTTGCTATGTATAGCTAAGACCTTCCATTGATCTATTGAGCTGCATTTCTGGCCCTGGATCACCCTTCACACTTTTAAAAAAAATTTATTTTTATCCTATTTATTTAAGGGGTACAGTATGATGTTTTGATATGCAAGTTCTGATAGGAGAAAAACATGTATTAACACACAGCAATTAAAATTCTAGCAATTGGTAAAGGTTGGCTGATGTTCTTAGAATCATCTAGTCTAGTGGTTCTCAAACCTGATTACTTAACAGAACCACCTGGACTGCCTTTCAGAAATATAGGTTTCAGGTCCTGCTCTAGCTCTGGGGTTGGGATAGAGCTCTGGTGTGTCTGGTGTGGTACATACCACACACATTGTCTCTCTCTCTCTCTTTCTCTCTCTCTCTCTCAGATCACATATATTCCTTGTGATAGTAAGTGTTGTGAAGCAAACAAAGGGCAGAAAAATAGGAGTAAAGATGGTAAGAAGGGTTTTCTGAGAAGGTAGTATTTAGTCTGTGATGGGAAGTATTAGGGGAAGAACATTTTGGGCAGGAAATAGCATAGTGTGTTCACAGAATTAAAAGCAGACCAGGGTGGCTGGAGCACAGCGAATGAGTAAGGGAAGAGCTCTGCTTCAGTGGGAGGAAGGGGCTGAGGCTGCATCACAGAGGCCTTGCACACACCAAGGAAGAGTCTGAGTTTTGTTTTGAGTGCCATCATTCTCTTAAGAACTATGGAGAATGGATTGTAAGAGAACAAAAGTGGAAGCTGTGAGACCCAAACAGTTCTCTGATGATAAAAGGGACTATACTGGTGGCATCAAAGATGGAGAGGAGAAGGCAGTTTCAGGGTATATGTTTTAGGGAAGTCAACAGGACTTGCTGACGAAAATCGGAAGTGGAGTGAGGGAGAGAATGGGGGAAGCAAGAATGATGCCGAAGAGGTTCCATTAGAGGCAGTATAGGGTATGGTCGAGTGCCCAGTTCCTTTATCTGCAAAATGGGGTACTAAGGTACCTCTCTGGATTGGTGGCAAGTTGACATTTGTAAAGCACTTAGACAGAGTTTGGCACATGGTAAAACACTGTGTAAATATTAGAAGTGATTTGGATGATGTTTATTCATCCAAGGTCGCACAGCTGGTCAGCAGCAGGTCCAGGACAAGAAGCCAAGGCTTAGTCTCTTGGTTTAGTGCATTTTATGCTACACTGAGCTGCTTCCTTCAATTTATGCCTCCTTTGAACTTATTTATGCAGACTCTTGGTAGAGGGGTTTGGTCCTCATGGTACATGAAGAACTGCACTTATCATAACACATGAGTGTTGTACCAGACATGATAAATTGCTAGGGTTGGCGGGGCATGGTGGCTCACACCTATAATTCGAGCACTTTGGGAGGCCCAGGTGGGCGGATCACTTGAGGTTGGGAGTTTGAGACCAGCCTGGCCAACATGGTGAAACCCTGTCTCTACTAAAAACACAAAATTAGCTGGGCATGGTGGAGGGTGCCTGTAATCCCTGTTACTAGGGAGGCCAAGGCAGGAGAATTGCTTGAACCTGGGAGGCAGAGGTTGCAGTGAGCTGAGATTGCGCCACTGCACTCCAGCCTGGGCAACAGAGTGAGACTCTATCTCAAAAAATAAAAATAATAAAAAATAAATTGCTAGGGTTTCCTGCACAGGTGGATGTTCAGATTATTTTGGCTATCCATAAAATGGTGCCATTCCAGACAAAACACAGGGCCTGGATGGTCGGAGGAAGGGGGTGCTGGAAGAGAGATGTTCTGTGTATAGATTGAAGTATTAAAAGAAATATCTTCCAGAATGCGTTCATGTTCTTCAGACGCTTAGACTGGAGAAGGCACATGGATGACAACAGGAGATGGTATTAAGAGTCTTTAATACTGGAAGTTATAGGTCAGTGCATGCCAGGAGAAGGAAAGAAATGCAGCTAAGAATGCTAGTGTAACTCCCCCAGATTGTCAGTTTTCTAGTGATATATCTTAAAGAAGTGTTTGAAGTGCTTCTATCTGTCAGTTTCAACTAAGCTAATTTTAAAAAGTTGTTCTTTGTACTGTGCCTGTCTCATGAACCTCTTCGAGTTTAATGCATGCAATATGTGGGTGAAAATCCTATCAGCCTCAGTCCCCATCCCCCAAAGTCTGAGAAGCAGATTTTAGAAACACATTGTTGCACCTGTGAGGATTTGTCATTTTATTAAATTGGACCTGAGACCATTTTCAATGTGCCTCATCAAAAGAATTTCAGAAAGAGGTGAGAGAAAATGCCAGCCCGGCCCTTCCTCCCTCAGGTTGATTGTCTGTTTTGTTGCACCTCTATCTCAAACAGCATGGGGAGGACTGTTCTTCATTACCAGGGAATGTGAGTCATTCCCAGATTTGTGTGATTGGGATTCCAAAGCATTGCTGTATCCGATGGTCTTATTAAATCCAAGTGTCAGTGCAGCTTTTCAGACTGTAGGGGAGAGCTCAGTTACAGCTGGTGACCTGGTTCTAGTTACCACACAGAGACACTGGCTAGAGCAGTGACCCCCTCCGAGTACCCAGAATTCCACATGGATGGCTGTTACCAACTGTTCCCAGATTTGGGGGTTTCCTGGTTCACTTCATGGGCTTCAGTACACTTAAACTCCCTGTTTATGTCCTAGTTGGGATCTGTATACTTTAGGGGAAAATGTTCTAGTGTCTGTAGACAAGCTAGTGCCAAGATTAGCCTAGCTTTTTAAGGGTACCTTGTTTCAGATTTGTTCAGCCCCAGAAGTGTTAACTGCACTGTGTCCAGGATCTAGCAAGACACTATCCATTTCCAACTTGGTCCAAACAAAACAAAACATCAACCAAAGAGGGAGGAAACTATGAATGTTGCCAGAAAATTAGTTTGCTCTGTCTTTTCTTTCTTCTAGAGTGTTTCACAGCCAATGGTGCGGATTATAGGGGAACACAGAACTGGACAGCACTACAAGGCGGGAAGCCATGTCTGTTTTGGAACGAGACTTTCCAGCATCCATACAACACTCTGAAATACCCCAACGGGGAGGGGGGCCTGGGTGAGCACAACTATTGCAGGTAAGATGGGACCACTCAGTACTTTAAAACAATAGATATATATCTGATCTCTTCTTCCAACCCCTTTCATCCCAGCTCACAACTAGGGAAAGTCTTTTGGCCAACTCAAGAGACTTATCTGTCAGTTTTTAAAATATTTCTTCCACACCTTACACACACACACACACAAATACACACAAATTTACCATTGTTTTCAACATGGGTTGCTTTAATGCTGGCTTTCAAAGCTCTGCTTTTCTGTCTGATCACTTCTTTGTCTCTTTTGAAGGGTTTTCTTAGTTAGCCCTACCACCAGTGGACAATACACAGTTAGCAGAGCAGCCTACGCTACTGAGAATGTTGTGGTCAAATAGCACCATCTGTGACCGAAAACCCCCTCTGCTTCTGAGCAAAGGAAGCTGCCTACATTATTCTACCTCCGGCCAGCCCAGGATAACCTTGCTCTGGGAACAGCTGTATCCATCAGATGTGTGCCATTTACTTCCTTTTAGTAGACTAAGGTGTTAACTTCGCTTTTCACCTCCTGTCTGACTCTAGCAGGGGATCTTAACCTGACATCCGTGGTGCTTCAAATGTGTATTCACAATTTCCTGGAGATGATCCATAGCTTTGATCAGCTTCTCAGAGTTATCTGTGATTGAAAGCAAATTCGGGATCACTGATATGTAGAGTCCAGAACAAAGATTGTAAGCACTTTTGGTTATACATTTGTGCCGCTTATGCCCAAGATCCTGGTAGTGAGACTCATGGTTCAGCAATGCATTGAATTTAATTATTAGTAGGACAGGTGCAAAGGCAGCCTCTTGAGCCATTGGGATAGGGGAAAATGATTGTTGAACTATACACCGTGTCCCCTGGTTCTATATACATTGGAATCTCAACCATGGCACTGTTGACACAGCTGAGCCAACATATATTTTCCTGTATTGTGTGGGCCACACTGTTTACCTTCTGCCATCTGCATACCTTTGCTAACACTCTAGGGCCCTTGTAGTTGTCTCAAAGTCACCAGGCCTTTAGTCTATGGTTTCTTTATCCCTATACCTTTGCCTATCTTGTATCAACTGACCATTCCCTCCTAGTTGCTATTGACTTATTTTGTTTGTTATAAAAGTGTTAAAAGCTTGTTCTTAAAAAAAAAAAAAACTTCTCAAACAGTACAAATATATGTTATTTAAATAGTTAGAGTTCCCCATTTTACCTATTTTCCCTGAAACCCTCCCCACCAAGTCCCAAGTCCCAGAGACAACCAATTTGGGTATTTGCCCCTTCAACATTTTGCTATCTGTTGTCTTTTATTGTTCAAGTTACACATGCTCATTAAATAATTCTTTTATATTTTATTTTCCAAGTTATACATGTTAATTTATCTTTTGCATAAATTAAAAAATTAGTCCCACCCCAATTTTTATTACCTTCCCATAGGTTTTCTATTCATAGGAATAGTTGGTTGGGTTGAGAAGAGTGTTTAGGAAGAGAGACAAGTATTTGGTTTTTGTTTTTCCATAGTTACTCATCTTCTTGTTCCACAGTGTCTCTTGGTAGTAGGCTGTTGGTTTATTCTATTGCTCTGTTGCTTCCTATCAAGCAAGTCTTCTCAGAAGAGCTCATGTTTTTAAGTCTGACTTTAAGGTAAATTTTAAGTTTCCAGTGAGGCCTAATTTATGTGAAAAATTTTTCTTTCGTGTGGATTAGCACCCACTTCTACGCACAGGCTCCTAGAAATGTACTGTAAACATCCATTAAGAGAGCAGTGAGAGCCAGGAGGGACCACCTTTCTCCTTAGCCCTGGTCAGCCATCAAATCAAACCCTCTCGTTTGATTTGATGGAATGCAGGAGACCTGAACTATTTAATACCAGTTTGTACTTTGGAAAAGGGAGGCTGAAATTGTTGATTATCACATCAAAGAGTCCAGGCCTTTTGTTTTAGCACTGCAGCAAAGTCAAGGATGAATTTGCTTGTTCTTTATTAAGCTATTCTGATGCTTTTCAATATGGTTTTGACATTGGTAATAAACAGTTTTCTAAGGGCTTTACCAAATAAATACATCAAAGCTGAACACTGAATAAAGGGAGGAAAATGACAGTAAACTACTGTTTAAAGAAGGGCTTTGTACAAGTTTTCCTACTTTGATTTCTCAGCTGACACCCGACACCATGTTTGTTTTGTGTGACTTTTTCAGACCCATCACATTAGAGATGTCTGAGAGTTGGCGAGTGATGGGAATGCACTTTTCTGGGCTCAAAGTAACTGGCTTAGAAGGGAAGGCAGAGACTGGGGAAGAGCAGAGTTGGTGCTGGCACCTGCCTTTGGGCACAAGAAACAAAAAGACGCTTTGTACTTTGGGAAAGCTTATCTTCTAGGATACACGATAGGCTTAGTCCACTGTGGCCTGATAGGGGTTACTCCCAGCTCCTGTTGCAGGATCTTTATGCCCATTTCCGGCCTAACCGGAGTGTCAGCTTTCCAGTGTTCTGAGTCTAAATAAAAGGGGCTTGGAAAGCAGTGAAGAGAGGTGAGGCTTTTCTGTGTGTCCAGTAGCCCCTGCCATTTTATTTATCTGCTTCAGTAGTGTTGCTTGTTATTGTTATGCCACCTATGAGTTGGAAAGACCTTAAAGCATATTTACTCCAGGCCATTCTCATTTAGAAATGTGAAATAGATCTTTAAAAATATTATCTCCATATCAGAAGTTGGTACCTCATGACAGGATCACAAGTTCTAGCTGAGACTGACGCAGTTTTCTTCAGTATTCTCTGAGGAGTCAGCATTTTGAGGAAGGAATAGCACCCATTTCTAGCAAATGTGAGCCTGATCCTAGTGAAAGCTTGTCAGTGGAGTCTTTATTTTATTTTTATTTTTATTTTTTAATTTTTGAGACAGAGTTTTGCTCTTGTTGCACCCAGACCAGTGGAGTCTTTATTAAGTGAATTCTATTTTACTGTTTAAAAATTACACCATTGGAATATTCAATATAGAGGAAATAAAATAAAACCAGAAAAGAAAAAAGTCGAAATCACCAATAGTTCCAGTGTCTAGAGACACTTTATAAGAGTTTGGTGTACATTCTTTCCTAAATAAGTCTTTTCAAAACATGGGATTAGGTCATCTATTGGGTTTTATAACTGCCTCTTCAAAAACACATCTAAGAAGACTAGGCATGGTGGCTCATGCCTGTAATCTCAGCACTTTGGAAGGCTGAGATGGGCGGATCACTTGAGGTCAGGAGTTGGAGACCAGACTGGCCAACATGGTGAAACCCCACCTCTACTAAAAACAAAAAAAACAAAAATTAGCCAGGCATGGCGGCGGGCACCTGTAGTCCCAGCTACTTGGGAGGCGTGAGGCAGGAGAATCGCTTGAGCCTGGGAGTTGGAGGTTGCAGTGAACCGAGATCACGCCACTGCACTCCAGCCCGAGTGACAGAGTGAGAGTCCGTCTCAAAAAAAAAAAAAGCCTCACAAGGCATTGTGAATATATTTGCAAATTAATAAGACTGGTCTCTATATCACATATTCCCTTCTATGGATATACAATTTATTTAACCAGTCCTTTGTTGTTGGATATTTGCTATTGCCACCTGTTTTTTTATATTATAAAAGTGTTTTGTTGAACATCTTTATAGATAAGATTTCCTTAGAATAAATTCCTAAAGAAGAAATTGCCAAGTGGGGGGCTTGCATATTTCTAGGTCCTTTGGCTCTAATTCCCAAATTGCTGCTCTGACCATTTGTGTCAGTTCACATATTCATCAGCAGCGCTGAGAGCCCCTATGCTCACTCAGCCTTGGAATCTCCACGTTCACATTCAAGGTGCCAGTGCTATTTGGCATGATGTGTGCAGTGGCCATTTGTCCTAGTTATACTACAGTGAATTTGCCTAAACATATATTACCTTTGCTCACTTCCCCCCAGACTCTGAAGTATCTGTCAGAACAGATATATTTGTTCTTGTAATATTACCATTTTTTCCCTTTGATGAGAGACAGCACTGAGATACAGACCAACTATTAGAGAGAATACAGAAGCTAAAGCATTTCCTTTTCTGTAAAACTGAAAAGCAATGAACCAGCTGAATTAAAACATCAGAAGTCATCAGTTTTGTCCTTTTCCCCAACAGAAACCCAGATGGAGACGTGAGCCCCTGGTGCTATGTGGCAGAGCACGAGGATGGTGTCTACTGGAAGTACTGTGAGATACCTGCTTGCCAGAGTAAGACTGTAATACCCAATATGATGGTTTACAGGACTGTGAACACTAAGAGTGCGGAGAGGGAGGCCCCTGCCAGAGTCAGGTAGTTAGGCTGGTGGATTTCATGGAGCATGTGAAAGGAGAAGCCCTCCTGGGCTGAGGATTTTCACTTCTCTTGTTGAGGCTTTTCAGGAATAGGAATGCTGATTTCCTTGGCACCTCATTCTAAAGGTATTCCCTTGATGGGTAAGCCCCATGAGAATTCCTACTTTTGGTTAATTTCTGATTCTTTCAGGGATAGAGAGGGCAACCGCTCAGATGCAGGCTAGGGGAAAAAGTATCTTGTACTTTTTGGAATGAACATCTTTATACATAGTGAAACTCAGTGATGGCACTACTTATTATTTGGATTTGAATAGGTCCCCAGAAGTGATATTTGGTAAATACCTTGTTAAATACCATACAAAGCTGATGTGGTAGTTCTTTTACCCACATTAGCCTAACATGTTCTACTGTTTATAATAATAACTCACAACCCAGTTTCTTCAACCTTTTACTAAAATGCCTGTTTTCTAACTGTTTCATTCATTTATTCCCTGGTTTTGTTTTGTTTTGTTTTGTTTTGTTTTGTTTTTTGAGACAGAGTCTTGCTGTGTCTCCAGGCTGGAGTGCTGTGATGCGATCTCAGCTCACTGCAACCTCCGCCTCCTGGGTTCAAGCGATTCTCCTGCCTCAGCTTCCTCAGTAGCTGGAACTACAGGCATGTGCCATCATGCCCAGATAATTTTTGTATTTTAGTAGAGATGGGGTTTCACCATGTTGGCCAGGATGGTCTCCATCCCCTGACCTCATGATCCAAAGTGCTGGGATTATAGGTGTGAGCCACCGCACCCGGCACCTGTATTCACTGTTTATTATATGCAAACTACAAAGACAATAGGATACGCTGACCTTCGGGAGTGTATGGTATAGGAGGAATCTTAAAAAGATACAGTCATGCACCACACAAAACAGACCACATATACAATGGTGGTCCCATATGGAGTATTTAAACTGATTGTTCAGTCAGTTACAGATCACACTTCTTTTTCTACTCTTCTTTCTTCCTTCTTTCTTCCCTTCTCACTACTGCACTTGACTAATCATTTTTTTTTTTTTGAGACAGAGTCTCACTCTGTTGCCCAGGCTGGAGTGCAGTGGTGCCATCTCGGCTCACTGCAACCTCCACCTCCTGGGTTCAAGGGATTCTTCTGCCTCAGCCTCCCAAGTAGCTGGGATTACAGGCATGTGCCACCACGCCTGGCTAATTTTGTATTTTTAGTAGGGATGGGGTTTCTCCATGTGGTCAGGCTGGTCTTGAGTTCCTGACTTCAGGTGATCTGCCCGCCTTGGCCTCCCAAAGTGCTGGGATTACAGGCATGGACTAGTCTTTATATATGTGTATAAAGATTATAATGGAGCTGAAAAATTTCTGTTGCCTACTGATGTTATAGTGCAACACGTTACTCATGTGTTTGTGGTGATGCTGGTACAAATAAACCCACTGTACTTCCAGTCACACAGAAGTATAACATACAATTATGTATAGTACATACTTGATAATGATAGTAAACAGCTGTGTTACTGGTTTATGTATTTACTATACTATATTTTTACGATTATTTTAGAGTATATTCCTTCTACTTATTAAAAAAGTAGTTAACTGTGAAACAGCCTCCGGCAGGTCCTTCAGGAGGTATTCCAGAAGAAGGCATTGTTTTCACAGGAGATGACAGCTCCATGTGTGTTATTGTCCCCTTCCAGTGGGACAAAATGTGGAGGTGGAAGACAGTGATACTGATGATCCTGACCTTGTGTGGCCTAGGTTATTGTGTGTGTTTGTGTCTTAGTTTTCAACAAAAAAGTTTAAAAAGTAAACGAAAGTAAAACATTTAAAAAATATAATTAAAAAAACTTATAGAAGAAGGATATAAAGGCTGGGCACGTTGGCTCACACCTGTAATCCCAGCACTTTGGGAGGCTGAAGCGGGCAGATCACTTGAAGCCAGGAGTTCCAGACCAGCTTGGCCAACATAGTAAAACCCCATCTCTACTAAAAACACAAAAATTAGCCAGATTTGGTGGCATGCACCTGTAATCCCAGGTACTTGGGAGGCTGAGCAACAAGAATCACTTGAACCTGGGAGGCAAAGATTGCATTGAGCCGAGATCATGCCACTGCACTCCAGTCTGGCCAACGCAAGAGTCTGTTTCAAAAAAAAAAAAGAAAAAAGAAAAAGAAGGATATAAAGAAAGGAAGAAAATATTTTTGTACAGCTATACAATGTGTGTTGTAAGCTAAGTGTTATTATGAAATAGTCAAAATGCTAAAGTAATTAAAAAGTTTATAAAGTAAAAAAGTTACAGTAGCTAAGGTTAATTTATTATTCAAGAAAAATAGTTTTTAATGAATTTAGTGTAGCCTAAATGTTCAGTGTTTATAAAGTCTACAGTAATGTACAGCAATGTCCTAGGCCTTCACATTCACTCACCACTCACTCACTGACTCACCCAGAGCAACTTGCAGTCCTGCAGGCTCCATTCATGGCAAGTGCCATGATACAGGTAAACGAATTTTTATCTCGAATTTTTATCTCGTATACAGTATTTGTACTGTACCTTTTCTATGTTTAGATATGCTTAGATACATAAGTACTTACCATTATGTTACAGTTGCCTACGGTATTCAGTACAGTAACATGCTGCTCAGATTTGTAGCCTAGGAGTGACAGGCTATCCCATTATAGACTAGGTGTGTAGTAGGCTATCCCATCTCAGTTTGTGCAAGTGCACTCTATTATGGTCACACAACAACAAAATTATATGACCATGCAGTTCTCAGAACGAATCCTTGCCTAAGAGATACATGACTGTACTTTTAGACAAGGTAGAGAAAATACTGTGTGTAGAAAGCTCTTGCAGAAGGTTTGAACCACAGAAACTAAAGGAAGATCTGGTTCTATAAGGAGTCTATTAATGTAGTATATATAATGTATTTTAAAATATGCCAAAAGAGCTCAGTGCCTAGAGCTGAAGAAAAAGACAGTGCGTTCATAACATTCTATCTGGGTTATTTTTTTTCTTATTATTTAAACCTACCCTTTGCCTTGCCATCTTTCTCACCTCTCAGGTCAGGAGGCTTGTATATGGGACCTGGGAACCCTTTCACTAGTACCTGGAATAACATCTGAATTCTGAGGCCTTCAGGGGGAAAGGCAGCCCCCTACCAGTGCTGCAGACATAGTGCTCACCTTTTGTAATTTAAACGCCCAGATGTCAACACTGCCTGGCAGTTCAGGCTTAGCTTCACTGTCCTTCCAACCTGAGTGTGCCTTCTTCCAGTCCCCAAATTGAGAAAACAGTAAAGACCAGAAGAATGGGCTTTTGCTCAGTCTGCTTAATCAAATTTTTAAAATGAAAAACATCTCATTTGCCTCTAGTTATGTAAAGAAGAAAGAGGCAGAGGGAGAGGAAAGCAGATTTTCCTCGGTCCATTTGTTCAACACAAAGATAGTCTTTTAGTACCAGCCTGTGTCATTCTCTTGGGAGTGGTAAAGAGGGGGTTTCAATCTGGGCACTTTTATTTGGAAAGATAATCTTCGACTTGTATTTCTAAAATATAATCTGGGCCAATAGGAGCTGATTCATGTGGTCATTGAAAGCAGGTTCCAGAAGAGATAATTATAACAAAATGCTATAAACCACTTAGTATGCGTCTAATTTGTAATATTTACCAGATATGCTTTACTGTTCCAAAAAAGGAAAATTAAATATTATTTCAATTTTTCTGTGGCCCCTTGATAACCCTCTAAAATCTCTAAAGCTAGCCTTGAGTTGGTCTGGGCAGAGATTTGTAGAAGTTGGGAATGAGAGCTCTATAGTACCTGGTTTCTGGGGATAGAGGGTGGGTGGTGTCTGGCTTTGGTTCTTTGGAAAACCCTTCAGTTTACCCTGTGGGGACCAGGGCTTCCCATCAGGCTGGACCTCAGACATAGTGTCTGGCAGCATATTGTGCTTCCAGTGTGTCTGATTAACATAGTTGAGCAAAATCTCTTGTGTAGTTTGTAGCAAGAGACGTTGGTAATTGCCTGGCGGATTTAACAGAGATACAACCTGCCTATTTTAGGCCACTTTTGCCCTATTTCTGGATGTGGAGTCACAATTTTCATGAATAATACTAAACCTCTGCATGAAGCCTGCTATTCATGATTAGCATTGAACTTGTCATACAGAAAAAGGCCTGTGACATGATCAGATTCCTGGAAAGTTCATATCTGAATATAACAGACCCAGCAGGAGCCAGGGAGAATGAATATTTAGGGACAAAGCAGAATCTGGCTGAATGGTGGGCCATTGTGTGGAAACCAGATCTCTGCCCCTTGGTGTGTTATGTGTAGAGCTACAACAAGCAGGAGGCAGACCTGAAGTACGACTCAAATGGGAGCAGAGAGAAATCTGAACTGCTCTTGACCTGCAGAGCACGGAACAGAACTTACCGTTAAAAGAACAACTCAGAGGTAATTGGATTTGCCCCTGAAACTGCTTCTGCCAGTATGTTTCTCAGAAACCCTAAGTTCTTATTGCAGCCAGGAGAAATTCAGACTTCAAAAGCAAATTCCAATGCCATCGGGTTTAACGTGTCTCTAGATCCTACACTTTAGATCTCTAAGGCCTGTTGGTTTGACTATTGAGAACTGTCTTGTTTGCTGAAAAACATTCCCCCAATTTCTACAAATCCAGCCATAAAAATTCATCTTTTAATTAGGGACATTTGAATACAGACGAGTATTAGATTATATTAAGGAATTACTGTCAATTTTATTAGCTACGATAATGGCATGGTGGTTAAGTCCTTTAAAATTACAGATACTGAAATATTTGTGGTTGAAATGACATAATATTTGGGATTTGTTTTAAAACAATCCAGCCCCCCAAAGAGTGACTAGGTGGGGGTGAGGGAAATAGATGAAACAAGAATGGTTTTTAAAAAAGTGGATATTCGTCGATGCTGGGTGATGGGTTCATTATTCTTTCCCACTTTTGTGTATATTTGAAACTTTGCATAATAAAAAGATAAAATTTAAAATTATTTTATAATATTTTAAAGAGTACATAAACACAGCATCCTGAGTATCTAGATTCAAATATGTAACATGATTAACCTAAATTGTAGTACTTTTTTTTTTTTTTTGAGACAGAGTCTTGCCGTGTCACACAGGTTGGAGAGAAGTGGTGAAATCTTGGCTCATTGCAGCGTCTACCTCTTAGGCTCTAGCGGTCGTCCCACCTCAGCCTCCTGAGTAGCTAGGACTACAGGCACATGCCATCACAGCTGGATAATTTGTGTATTTTTTGTAGAGACAGGGTTTTGCCATGTTCCCCTAGCCGGTCTCGTACTCCCGGGCTCAGCAATCCTCCTGCCTTGGCCTCCCAAATTGCTGGGATTACAGGAATGAGCCACCGCGCCCAGCCAATTGTAATACTTTTACACATAGCCCACAAGTATCTGACATCATTGTTAAAGTTAGTTATTAAAGTTTTAGTTATTAAACTTGTTAAAACTATTAGTTATTTAAAGTTATTAAAACTATTAATTATTGAGGTTAAAGTTAGTAAATAAAGTTTAAAAATCACAAGAACTTGGCTGGGTGCAGTGGCTCACGCCTGTAATCCCAGCACTTTGGGAGGCCAAGGTGGGCAGATCACCTGAGGTCAGGAGTTCAAAACTAGCCTGGCTAACATGGCGAAACCCCATCTCCACTAAAGATACAAAAGTAAACCGGGCGTGGTGGTGCACATCTGTAGTCCCAGCTACTCAGGAGGCTGAGGCAGGAGAATCACTTGAACCTGGGAGGCAGCAGTTGCAGTGAGCTGAGATGGTGCCATTGCACTACAGCCTGGATGACAGAGCGAGACTCCATCTCAAAAAATAAATAAAATCACAAGAGCTTTAGACATATTTTGAAGTTATTAGTTGTGTCAAATGACACTTCTTAAGCTCTGACCATCTGTCAGACCTTGTACAAAATGGGGTCACAAAGATAGTGTGTTCTGCAGCCTGTGGGGAATCCTCAGTCTGAGACCGAAGACAGACACATGAACAGATAAGCATATGCAAAATATTCTATAATAAGTGAGGTGAGCAAAAGTTGGGAGCACCCAGGAGGGCCATCTGTTTGGCATGGTAGGGAGGCAGGTGCTACTGTCTGTTGAAGAGGGCTTCTGGAAAGAGTGGGGTCTTAGTTTAGGTCTTCTCTACTTTAAAGTACATCCAGTCACCTGGGATCTTATTAAAATACAGATTTTTTTTTTTTTTTTTTTTTTGAAACGGAGTCTGGCTCTGTCTCCCAGGCTGTAGTGCAGTGGCGCAATCTTGGCTCACTGCAAGCTCCACCTCCCGGGTTCATGCCATAAAATACAGATTCTTATCAGTAGGTCTAGAACAGGCCTGTTACATTTCTAACAAGGTTCTGGGATGCCAGAGCTGCAGGACTACACTTTAAGGAGCAAGGTTCTAGATGTTAGGGCTGGGTGGGGTGGGGGTAGTGAGGGCATTGGAGGCAAAGGGAACAGTTTGCACCTATGCATGTACGTGTGCGTGCACACACACACACACATACACACACACGTGCACTGATGAATTCCAAGCAAGTTGGTGTTGCTGAAACATAAATTTTAAGAAGAAGAGGGCAGGAGATGAGGTCTGAGAAGCAGACAGGGCTAGATGATGTCAGGTCTTATGGTCTGGGCATGAAGCCTGGACCTGATCCAGGAAGATGGTGATGAAGCTGAGGTGAGGGCTGAGTGTCTGAAGGAGACATTTCTCCATAGTTCCTTAAACCTCTGTATTAGGGATTTGGGTCAAGATTTCCCACTTTTAACCTATGATAAGTTCTTTAGTGATTGTATCATTTGCACAGATCAGCCCTAAGAGGATGCCAGCAGTCGCACCTCTGCAATACATGTGGAACCTTAGGTCCATCTCAGCTGGTGACCTCACCAGCTCAGCTTTCTTTTAACTAACTAATACCTGGACTTGTTAAAAATAGATTTAAAGTAGATTTCAGATGTTAGTGTTTGTCTTACAAAAGTCAGCCCAAAAAATAGGATGTGAAAGCTTCCTATTATCCCTGATAAGAGTTTTTAAAACTGTGTTAGAGTTTGAGTAAAAAGCCAAGGGCGCTGCGGCAGTGGTGGTCAAGGCAGTTTCTCAATTATAGAAAATGTTTTGTTTCTGTCAGCACTTTCTGTGTTTTAATGTCAGCACTGCTTTCTAGTATGTTTCAGCTATTGCTGAGTGCCTACTATGTACAAAAAGCACTTATATTCATTCACATTATCTCTTTTTTTTTTTTTTTTGAGACAGAGTCTCGCTCTGTCACCCAGGCTGGAGTGCAGTGGTGTGATCTCGGCTCACTGCAAGCTCCACCTCCCCGGTTCACACTATTCTCCTGCCTCAGCCTCCCGAGTAGCTGGGACTCCAGGCGCCCGCCACCACGCCCAGCTAATTTTTTTGTGTGTTTTTAATAGAGATAGGGTTTCACCTTGTTAGCCAAGATGGTCTCAATCTCCTGACCTCGTGATCCGACTGCCTCGGCCTCCCAACACATTATCTTGTTTAACCTTTTCAACAATCCCATGAAGCAGATGGCATGTCTACTCTCCCGCCTCCATTTCTCAGATAAGAAAATTGAGCCTAGATAGTTAAGTGATTTGATGAGGATTACAGTCTGAGTCAAACAGGATTTTTGACTAGGATTCCTGATAGCAAGACCAGTGCCTTTTCCTTCTAGCACTTCAGAATAGTCCTATTTCCTTTATTTCCTTGAAAACAGGGGCTCTGGGATGGATTTGGGCTACTGTTGAGGTCATTCTTCAGAATTTTCTTTGTGAATTGTTTGGAAATTAAAGTTTGAAATTCTGATAGTATGGTGAATTATTAAGATTGCTTTTGTGACATTGTGGAAACCAAAGGATTAACTCAGTGGCGACAGAGGGTCTGCAGTTCATGCTGTTAGCTCTAAGTCATTTTCTTTTCTTCTTTGGCTTTGGGAAATCCCAAGCCCCAGGAGTAATGCAGGCTGAGATGGGATCCGAGAAGCATTTGCTGCCCAGCAGAGCCACTCTGCAGTATGCTGGGCTATCTCTGTGGGTGTTCCCAGACCAGCTGTTCTCAGCTAGGAAAGGGCTCCCCTGGGGTTGGACCTACTGCACAAAACAGTTCATCAGCAGCTTTGTGTGGGCCTTAGGTTATCCCCCAATACCATGTCTTCACTGCTGTGGGCTGAAGTTCACCTCCTCTAAAATGACGCATCCCTGTGTACCATTTATACTTTTTTTTTTAAGACGGAGTCTCGCTCTGCCGCCCCGGCTAGGGTGCAGTGGCGCCATCTCGGCTCACTGCAAGCTCCGCCTCTCGGGTTCGCGCTATTCTCCTGCCTCAGCCTCCCAAGTAGCTGGGACTACAGGCGCCCGCCACCACGCCCGGCTAATTTTTTTGGTATTTTTTAAGTAGAGACGGGGTTTCACCATGTTAGCCAGGATGGTCTTGATCTCCTGACCTCGTGATCTGCCTGCCTCGGCCTCCCAAAGTGCTGGGATTACAGGCGTGAGCCACCGCACCCGGCCTACTTTTTTTTTTTTTTTTTTTTTTTTTTTGAGACAGAGTTTTGCTCTTGCTGCCGAGGCTGGAGTGCAGTGGCGTGATCTCAGCTCACTGCAACCTCTGCCTTCTGGTTTCAAGAGATTCTCCTGCCTCAGCCTCCCAAGTAGCTGGGATTACAGGTGTCCACCACTACACCCAGCTAATTTTTGTATTTTTAGTAGAGACGGGGGTTCATCATGTTTTCCTGGCTGGTCTTGAACTTCTGACCTTGTGATTCGCCCGCCTCAGCTTCCCAAAGTGCTGGGATTACAGGCAGGAGCCACCACACCTGGCTGTGTACCAGCTTTACAGCTAAAATGAAAATTCCAACTTTTGTTGATAGCCAAAGCAATATTGAAATGAATATTAATAGGCCAGGCGAGGTGGCTCATGCTTATAATCACAGCACTTTGGGAGACTAAGGCGGGAGGATCGCTAGAGCCAAGGAGTTCAAGTTCAAGACTAGCCTAGGCAACATAGGGAGACCCTATCTTTACAGAAAACTTAAAAATTCACCAGGTGTTGTAGCATGTGCCTATGATCCCAGCTACTCAGGAGGATCGCTTGAGCTCAGGAGGTTGAGGCTGAGCTCGTATCACAGGCACCCTTGTTTTACTTGATTGTACTTATATTTGTGGGGGAGTGCTGATGGAATTTATGGAAGCTTTACCTCTTCAAGCCTTTCCCTGGTAACCACTAAAAAGAGCCATGTATTTCAACAATCTTCCCCACACCTAGCACAGTGGAGAGTGTATTAATGCTTGCTAAGTATTCTTTCTTGGCTGGGTATGGTGGCTCATGCCTGTAATCCCAACACTTTGGGAGGCTAAGATGGGCAGATTGCTTGAGCCCACGAGTTTGAGACCAGCATGGGCAATGTGGTGAAACCCCATCTCTACCAAAAATACACAAATTAGCCAGGTATAGTGGGCACGTGCCTGTAGTCCAGCTACTCAGGAGGCTAAGGCAGAAGAATCGCTTGAGCCCAGAAGGCAGAGGTTGTGGTAAGCCTAGATTGTGCCATTGCACTTTAGTCTGGGCGATGAGAGTGAAACCCTGTCTCAAAAGACAAAATTCTTTCTTGATGCCATGAAGTCTTATCTCTTCCTCTCTTCCCATAAGAGACAACACAAGCTGGTGCAAAGATGGAAAGAATGTGGACATCTGAGTCACACCCAGTTAGGTTTGAATCATTATCTGCTTACTAGCTTTAGGCACAATGACTCTCAGTTGTGCCTGGGTTTCCTCATCGGTGCCTTCCAGGGTTTTTTTTGAAGATTAAATGAATAAAATGCATGCTACCCTAAGTCCTAGCACATATCAGGTAGACATGAAAGTACCAGCAGGTATTGTGATGGTATGCTTTCCCCAAGAATGGACTGCCGTTAGTATGTTTCTGCCATCTGATTCCTAGAATATGTTATTCATAACCTGCATTTTATTTCTGCCCATCCCTTTTTTATCTAACTGACCATAGGTCTTAGTACCAGGCATCAGCTGCTGCAGTGACTGTTCCCTGTGGCCTGCTGCAGCACTGAACTCAGCGAACACAAGAGACCCCACGTTTGTTTGTTTGTTTGTTGTTTGTTTGTGACAGGGTCTTGCTCTGTTGCCCAGGCTGGAGTGCAGTGGCATGATCATGGATCACTGCAGACTTGACCTCCCAGACTCAAGCGATTCTCCCACCTCAGTGTCCCAAGTAGCTGGGACAACAGGCACACACTACTATGCCGGCAAATATTTTTACTTTTTTAGAGATGGAGTCTTGCTATGCTGCCCAGGCTGGTCTCAAACTCCTGGGCTCTAGCAATCCTCCCACCTTGGCCTCCCAGAGTACTAGGATTATAGGTGTGAGCCACTCTGCCTGGTTCTCACGTTTGTTCCTGCAATGCAGTTTTATGGTTTCAGATCTGGCATGTACTCAGTTATTTTTTGGTTTTTGCCAGTGGGTATTATTTAATTTTCCATTAAAAAAATACAGACTTTCTGAACCAAATGGATATTGGTACAGTGACAGATACAAATGTTCTAAAGCACAGTTGTGTAAAGCACACTAGGGACTTAAAAATGAAAACTCATTCAAATTGATAGAGATGACTTTACTGAAAATCTTTATACCAGCACTTGCCTATAAAGAAGAAATTGCCCCTCAATCTTATGATGTAATTGGGAATCTGAGTTATAAACCTAAGAGAAAATTGCAGACCAGCACACCAATTATATAAATAAGTGTTGAATTATGAGGTAGAGTGTTTTGAGTTTTTGAAGACAAGAGGACTCAGTAAAGATTGCAGAAATTGGAAGAAAGGTGGCTGGTGGCTGAATGGGTCAGGGAACAGCAGGACAGAAGCTTGGAGGAAGCATAGAATTGATGTGTGTGTGGGTTGGGATCCAGGCTTCCTGAGTAGAGGAGTGGACAAAAAGGAACCAGGTCACACCTGGAAAGCAAGAGTTGATTAGATGGGACAGATATGCTGAAAGCCCTTGTTTAGGAAGAAAAGCAAGCCCAATGTCATTTACAGGATGGATCAAAGGAAGAAAGTTTGGGGAAGAGAGGATGGATGTAGATTTCTAAACTCAGGGGATAAGGGCCTGGGCTATGATGGCAGCAGTGAGACAAGACAGGAAGGATTAAGTCCAAGAGGCACTTAGGAAGAAGACAGAGCTTGTTGACAAGTGGAATATGCAAGGGATAAAAGAGCAGGAAGAAGTTCCTTGCCTGGGATATTTGTGGTGTCCCTGAAAAAAAAAGTCCAAGTCAACAAACGAGCTTTTCTTCCCAGGGACACAGCAGTTATCATTCCTCTTGAACTTGGACTGACCTTTTACCAAGTAATGTGTACTAGTTGTTTATTGCTGTGTAATGAGCCATCCCCAGCCCTAGTGACTTAAGCACCAACAGTTTATCATTTCTCCCAGTTCTCTGGGTCGACTTGAGTTTCAGCTGAGTGGTTCTTCTGCTACTGTCACCTGGACTCAGTGAGGTGCCTGCATGCAACTGGGAGCTCTGCTGGCATTCAAGGTGGCTTCAGACCTCTATCCAGTGACTTCTCTCAACAGCACGGTATTCAGACTTCTTATACGGTGGCTGGCTTCCAAGACAGAAGCAGCAGAAGCTGCCATTCCTCTTAAGGCATGAACTCAGAAGTCTACCACATTCTATGGATCAAAGCAAGTTGCAAGGCCCGATTTAAGAAGTGGGGAAATCTATTAAAGTGGGAGCAACCAGATGTACAGGGAGGGGAGAAATTACTAGAGCCTCTTTTGACTCTTTATCACATTAACTCACCAGAAACTAAGTTTCAGAGAAGGAACTCCCACCACGAGGGAACTACTGCTGTGACAGATCCTGGCCTTACAGGATCAGGATCTTTAGGAACTCTTACTACCTCCCCCAAGGACAGAATTTCACAGAGGAAGAAAAAGCTGTGCTTATTTATTTATTTGGGGGTGTTGCTGTAAGACTCAGGGGCACAAGTAAGACTGTTTGAAGGATCAGAGTGACTGAAAAGGAAGTTTATGTTTAGAAATAGTTATAGAGGTAGGGGCCATATTGTGAGGAGTAGGACCAAGATGGCAGCTGTCAGATTTCGAACGGAGTTGCAGATGAACGGCGCGGGGTGCAATGAGCTATGGTCACAGGTCTGAGGGTGTGGATGAATCCACACTTAACCTGTTGATGCTCTGAAAGAAGTAGGATACCAGCTGCTGCCTCAGATGTACATAGTTTTTCTTTCCATGGAGGGGAGAAATCAGCTACTGAGGCACCAGTGTGGGGTCCTTGAGGCAGAAGATGGTATTGACACAGGGTTAAATGACATTTAAAATCAGCAGAGAAGCACTTTGGGAGGCTGAGGCAGGAGGATCACTTGAGGCCACAAGTTTGAGACCAGTCTGGGCAACATAGTGAGACCCCATCTCTACAAGATACACAAATAATTATCCAGCCATGGTAGTACACACTGGTAGTCCCAGCTACTCGGGAGGCTGAGATGGGAGGATCACTTGAGCTCAGGAGTTCAAGGCTGCAGTGAGTATGATTGCATCACTGTGCTTCCGCCTGGGCAACAGAGTGAGACCCTGTCTCTATTTAAAAAAAAAAAAATCAGCAGAGGAGTTACATCATTTCTGAAAAGGCAGATTTTACTTAGAAAAAAAAAAGGAGTTCTGCAGAGCCTTGGAAAGAGTTTTTTTTTGTTTTTGTTTTTTGTTTTGTTGAGACGGAGTCTCACTCTGTCGCCCAGGCTGGAGTGCAGTGGCGCGATCTTGGCTCACTGCAAGCTCCACCTCCCAGGTTCACGCCATTCTCCTGCCTCAGCCACCTGAGTAGCTGGGACTACAGGCGCCTGCCACCTCACCCAGCTATTTTTTTTGTACTTTTAGTAGAAACAGGGTTTCACCGTGTTAGCTAGGATGGTCTCGATCTCCTGACCACTCGTGATCCACCTGCCTCAGCCTCCCAAAGTGCTGGAATTACAGGCGTGAGCCACCGCGCCCGGCCTTGGAAAGAGTTTTTTAAAGACATAGGACAAGAACTTAGCATCTGGTTTCTTAAAGCAAATATCCCAGATCTGGTCAGAGCAGTGGAATAGAAAACATAATAATAGTCAGGGCTGCTTCTTGGTGAATTACCAGCTGAAGATTTGGATTCAAACAGCCTTTGCTGTGATGGGTATGCCTTCTGTCTTTGATAGGAATGATTTGGCTACCAGGACTAGAACTCACTCAAGCTAACTTGAGCAAAAGAAATCTATTCGAAGACCATTGGGATGCATCACAGAACCCAACCCCTGTGTCCCAAGAAATTATAAAGAAAGCAGGCACTTTCACTGTCTCTCTCAGTGGCCACTTCATCTCCCATGTCTGCCTCTCAGCTTGTTATCCATCCTTTTTCCTCTTCGTGGACCAGCAGAATTGGCTCACTCATCCACTCACATGGCCCAAACTTGAGTTTGGTTGCCTCAACTCCTACTTGACAGATCCCTACAATTTCAATGCCTGCATTCACTGAGCAGATCCCAATTCCAGCTTCCTAAGAAAGAGAATCTGGTGGCCCCACAGTGAGGCAGCTGTGGCCAGAGGATGGAGCCCTTTGTCTTGTCCCCAACCAGCAGCAGTTATGGGAGCAGAGACTCTGAGAAGGTGCTGTGGGTAATAGGTGGTTCTCAAAGAATGGCTGTCAGCCATGGAGGCCCCCATGGAGGGGTATGTAGCACCTTCACAATGAAGCCACAGTTATATTCAAATGTAACAATGTTTAGTGGGCCTGTCTGATTGCTTCCCAGTTGTTTCTTATGATAGTAAAAGAACTATAGTTCCTGGGTTAATGCGAATGGAGGACCATCTCTCTTTAACTCCTCTAAATTTTTTATCTTCAACATCTGAATGTTTGTAATTAATTTTCACGAGTTTTGAAACCTCAGCTATGATAAACAAGGGGTCCATTTGTATGTGAAGATAATTTTTTTAAAATTGAAAGTGATGAAGCCTCTTTGGTAAGAGGAAAAATGCATGACCAAGCCACAAGGACTTCAAAGTAAGCTTGAAATGAAAAAGGAATTTGAAGACAAATATCCTTTTTCAAATTGGCTTTTCCTCCCTGCTTCTGGGAAGCACTAAGGGTGGAACACGATCTAGAAATCCACTCAGTTGAGTAGTAATGCTTTTGAAGCAACATGACGTGTCTTCTCTGACTAGACTTCGAGCCACACTTTCCAGGACAAGTCAGAGGGCAGTGGCCCCCTCAGAGGCTGACTGGGACCGCAGAGGCTTCCCTCATGGGGCACAGAGTGTTGAGGGACTAATGTGTTTGAGAATTCAGTCTTGAATCTCAGGGAGTCATTTTCACTTACTTACCCAGACTGGTCCTATAAGAAAAGGGGTCAGAGACATGGAAAAAAACAAAAAAAAAACACCCATGGAATGGGAGTCTGCAACCCTGGAGCTTACCCCGACTCTCCAGTTCTGCCTTGTGTGTCCCCTTTCAAGTCCTTTAACCTTGCTAGACTGGTTTTCTTCTTTGTGCTACAGGAATATCATCTGTCCTGCCTCCCTGATGAAAGGGCTAGGGCTTCCTGTGAGCTGACTTATGTGAAAATGCACTGTATGCTATACAGATGTAAGAGATTAATATTTTAATATCCGGAATCAAACCGTTTTCTGAGGTGGCTGCCTTTGATTTTTGTCTTTTAAATCAGCCTATTTTATTTTTCTATGACTCAGCAAGTTGTTCTTGTTTGTGTGGTGAATGATGAAAGTCTTATTGTATATAATGATAATAAACACTATTTATTCAGCACATTCTATTCTGCTAGGCCTTGTGGTATTTACTTTATTTACATTATCTCATTTTATTTCTCACAAGAACACTTTGAGGTCCGTATTGATTCTCATTCCGCTGTTGATGAACTAAGCTGAGAAAGGCTGTGATGGAGAGGCCAGAATTTACCCTAGGGTTTGTCTCACTGTAAAAGACCACCTGCTCCTGGACACATGGTGGTGGCACTAGTGCCCTTCAGAACATTGCCAAGTCCTAGGAAGGGAGCAAGCAAAACCCACTCCTGAGCCACAATGTGGATGGCAGAAAGTGAGGGGCATAATGGCCCTCCCTCTTTTAGACGCTGCATCTTCTATTTTTCATACAGTTCTTATAAGCTCCACAGTTTTGTTCTAAGCCTAAGAAGCAGCAAATTAAGAAGAGGTTAAGCAAAGACTGCAGGCATTGACAGTAATAAGTGGATGCCCTCAAAGACCCCTTTTAGTTCTAATGTTCTGAGGTTGCAGCAGCCTTGACAGCAACTGTTTTAGATTGAATGTTTGTCTCCCCCTCCACCCCCACCATTCTTATGTTGAAGCCCTGACCCTGCAATGTGATGATATTTGGAGATGTGGTCCTTGGGGAGGTAATTAGGTTTAGATGAGGTCATGAGAGTGGGACTCCCATGATGGGAGTAGTGTCCTTATAAGGAGAGGAAGAGGGCTGGGTGCAGTGGCTCACGCCTGTAATCCCAGTTCTTTGGGAGGCCAAGTCAGGTGGATCACCTGAGGTAAGGAGTTCGAGACCAGCCTGGCCAACATGGTGTACCCCATCTCTACTAAAAATACAAAAAATTAGCTGGGCATGGTGGCAGATACCTGTAATCCCAGCTACTTGGAAGACTGAGGCCAGAGAATCACTTCAACCCAGGGGGTGGAGGTTGCAGTGAGCCAAGATTGCGCCATAGCACTCCAGCCTGGGCAACAAGAGCAAAACTCCATGTCAAAAGAAAAAAGGAAAGGAAAGGAAGAGAAACCGGAGCTCCATCTCCCTCTGCCATGTGAGGACACGGCAAGAAGGCTTTGGTCTGAAAGCCAGGAAGAGGGCCCTCATCAGGAACTGAAACTGCCAGTACCTTGACCTTAGACTTCTCAACCTCCAGAACCATGTCCATTGTTTAAGCCACCAGCCTATGGCATTTTGTTTAGCAGCCTGCGTTGACTGAGACAGCAACCAAGAGACAAATTAACTATTAAAGTCAGACACTAGAACATAAAAAAGCACACCAGTCTGGGGCCGTTTTGAAGTATATTTGATGACCTCAAGTTACCAAGAAAAATTTAAAGTAGACTAAACTTGTTACATTTGTTTAAGAAAGATCTAATACATGTTAGAAAAGTTTCATCCAAAATGATTAAGATAAAATGTTAAATTTTAAAGTTAAGCTTTCTGGAAAACTCAATTATCCAGAATGATGTTCCTGCATAGCCAAAGAAGACAGTGAGGAGAAAGGAGTCAAAACCAACTGTTCTCAGCTTTAAGTGGATGGTGTCATGCAGGTTGAGTCTGCTTTCCACTTTCACTGTACCTTGTTCATTCACTCTGCCCTTTATCCACTCTAATGGCATTCGCAGCAACCTGGATGGGATTGGAGACTATTATTCCAAGTGCGAAGTAACTCAGGAATAGAAAACCAAACACTGTATGTTCTCACTCATAAGTGTGAGCTAAGCTATGGATATGCAAAGGTGTAAGAATGACACAATGGACTTTGAGGACTCAGGGGGAAAAGGTGGGAATGGGGTGAGGAAAAAAGACTACAAATTGGGTGCAATGTATACTGCTCAAGTGATGGGTGCACCAAAATCTCACAAATCACCACTGAAGAACTTACTCATGTAACCAAACACCACCTGTTCCCCAATAACTTATGGAAAAAAAAAAAAAGAAGTACTGTTATCCACTCATTCCATGATTTCAGTGGGTGACACAGGAAGTGCTTGTTCATTCAGCATATAGTCCTAGATCACCTGCTTTGTGACTGGGACCACTCCAGGCCCTGGGAATACTGGGGTGTGTGGAAGATACAGTCCTGCCCTTAAGTTGTTCATAGTTAATTAGGTAGAGAGACAAGAAAACAGATGTTCAGAATGAAACTCAGCATAAACTGCTGTAGAACTACACAGCAGGGACACGTAACCCTCTTTCTTGTGGGGGATAGGGTGGGGAGGATGGGAGGGCCATGGGGCTTCCCAGGGGAAATGATGTTCAGGCTGAAATCTTAAGAAGGGAAGAATATTCTAAGCACAGGGAATAGCTTGGCAAAAACCCAGAGGCCAGAGAGCAAAGTCTAGTTGGGAAACTTGCAAATACACTACAATTTGGCCTCTGTATAGAATGTGAGCTGAAGGGTACAGAGGTCATGGTGGTGGGAGAGGGGAATGGGGAGCAGCACAGAGGGGAAGGGGGAGCAGCACAGGAGCTGCAGCAGTGTACCATGTGAGAAAGTTTGGACTTTATCCTGGGGGGCAACCAGAGAGCTTTGAGGGTTTGGGGAAGGGCTCCACTTACCTCACCAGCTGCTGCTGCTTTTCTCTTTCTCTGCCACCAGTCACGCTCACTTCTTGTAGTTCCTGCCAAGGCCACAATCTTTCTTGCTTCAGGCCTTTGCACTTCTGTCTGGAATGTACTACAAAGATTATTCTGTTGCAGTTTGCTAACTAGATTAGAGTAGGGTAAGCCTAGAAATGGAGATAGAATAAGAGTCTGATGCAGTGGTCTAAGTGAAAGGAGATGGTGATCCAAACTGGGGAAGTGGGAGCATGAGCAGAGAGGCAAGGGCAGATGTATGTGATATTGTAGGCGGTAGAATTGACAGTGTCACAATTGACAAGTGATTGCCTTTGGGGGCAAGTTTGATACCTTAGGCCACTGATGTTCAAATGGGTTAGAAGGGCAGCAGGCTGTGGTCTGATTCCCAGTGATCTACCTCGTGGTGTGTTTCAAGACCTCACTGTCCTATTGAAACATGAACCACCTGGATTTGTTCAACAAATTAATAAAGCTTAGAGGTTCCAGCTGCGTTAATGCAAGCCATGACCTTGTTTATGTCTAACCTTAACATTTATGATTATATGCCTTAGGCTCTCTGTAAACTAATACATAATAACATGCTTACTTGTAAGCATAATGGAATAAATGAGACAAAAATCAGAGTAAATGACCAAGATGATCATCATCAAGTAGCTCTTATTAAGAACCATTAAATGCCTGGCTCAGGTTTCCACGCGCAAGGTCCCTTTAACAAACTCGGTTTATATCATATGCTCTTGACTAGAGAAGCTTGACTCACTGCAGTTGTTTAAACCCTAAAACCCAGACATTTCCAAGCTAGGGCCCCCCGCCCCCACCACTGGACTCCTACTGCATAGAGCTTTTCTGTTTACATTTGCTACTATAGAGATTTAGTTTGTTTCCGAAGGATGCATTTTAACTTTTGTGTGGTGAGCCACATTTGTTATATTTGAACCATGTGTGACGCAAGGGAGAAAGGTAACCACTTGGCTTAGAGGGGGAAGGGTGAGTCTTTGGGTTAAGAGAGGTACTTCCTGACAACTTAAAATGAGCTGGTTAGATGGTGAAATACATTAAAATATATGTGTGTCTGTGTGTACATGCACACATATGCATGAATATATTTTTATATGCCCAACAGACTAATGTGGATATAAAGCTTATTAAACTGGACCATACTGTTTTCCAGTCTGAAACATAAAGGAAAAAAATGCTATCTAAGTGTCTATATGGCTGTCACTTTGGAATTGTATAATACATAACTCTCAGCTGACCTAGAAGTGCTTCTGAGACCAGGCCTCATTGGTGTTTTGTTGTATCTTCAGTTGTATAAACCATGGGGAACAAATGGAGAAAGGGAAAGGACTTCAGCTGATAGCGGAGTGATTCATAAATCAGTCTCATAGATGGAAAACTAAGGTCCACAGAGATTCATTGTCCATGACCCATGATGAATTAATTTTTTTATTCAATAAAGCTATATTTAGTATTATAAGTATTATAGTATTATAAGGTATATTAATTATCTATTACTGCATAACAAATTACCTTAAAACTTGGTGGCTTAAACAACACACATTCATTATCTCATGCATTCTGTGGGTCAGGAAATCCAGGGTATGACTTAGCAAGATCCTGCTTCAAGGTCTCTCACAAAGCTGCAATCCAGGTGTCTACCAGAGCTGGAGTCTCATCTGAAGGCTCAACTGAGGAAAGATCCACTTTCAACCTCACACAGTTGTTGGTAGGATTTAGTTATTTGCAGACCATTGGGTGAAATTCTTTTTCTTGCTGGATGTTGGCTGAAGTCCACCCTCAGTTCCTTACCACACAGCCTCTGACATGGCATATTGCTTCATAGAAATATACAAAGCGAGAAAACAATAGAGAGTCTGCAAGCAAGATGAAGTCATAATCTTTTGTAACCTAATCCCAGAAGTGTCATCCCCATCAACTTTGCCACATTCTACTTGTCAAAAGCATGTCAGCAGTCCAGCTCACACTCAGCGGGAGGAGATTCTCCAAGGACATGAATACCAGGAAGTGGGGATCTGTCTTAGGCAGTTTGGGCTGCTGTAACAAAATACCATAGAGTGGGTGACTTCAACTACAGACACTGATTTCTCACAGTTCAAGGGGCTAGGAAGTCCAAGGTCAAAGTGCTGGCGACTCAGTGCCTGGTGAGGCCTCTCTTCCTAGTTTGCTGAGGGGGCTCTGGTCTCTTCCTCATATAAGGGCAGTGATTCCATCATGGGGACTCAGCCGTCATAACCTCATCTAAACCTAATTACCTCCCAAAGGCTTCACCTCCAAATACCTTCATATTGGGAACTCAGGCTTCAATATATTAATTTTAGGGAGTAATAGGGGGAAAAAACCTTTTCCCATACATTCATAAACTTCTTTTCTGAC